>NC_136492.1:44212506-44385006 GCF_053919585.1 Euprymna scolopes
AACATAGTCCGGATTTCACAAGCATAGAAGAGGATTGATTTCATGAGGGCGTGGTAGATTCGCCATTTGGTTAAGTACTGAATGTCCAATCTTGATCATGATCTTTATTATTATTATTTTATGTTTTTCGTACAAGATTCATGTGGCTATCGCTCTTTTGTATTTTTACTAATCTCAGCAGTAGTATCAGATATTGAAGCGCTGAAGCTAAGTCATATACGCATTTTCTTTATTATAATAAAAACAAATATGTTCATTAAGTCAAACCTTGTAAAACGAAGATTCCCTAAATAATCCTTTTAATTTTCCTTGGTTGTTTTTCTACCAGTTTAAAATTCTTTGTAGAATGGATAAGCCAACCCATCCCCATGACAGGAGTGTAGTCAGTTGTCGATTATACTATCATCAACTCATTTATACATCTGGTATTCCACATTTATTCCACACTTGGTTTTCCCAAATAGTCACCCATCTGAGTATCACCAAACTCGACTTTGCTTAACCATGTAAGTGTAAAACCTAGATTATTTTCAGCATGTAACCTACGTCCCTATCGTCATCTTGTTTTCTCTTGCTCTGCATAGATGAATGATGACAGATTTTTTTTTCTTTTTATTATCCAAATTATAATTAGGGCAAATCAAATCCTCACTGTCTGTGTTAGTTTCTAAATTATTTCAGTATTTCTCTTACATGGCTGTCAATGCAGACTTCTTGGCTAACTATGTTGGCTATGGTGTGTTTGAGACGGTGAGCATGGAAGGTTGGCAATTATAGGATGTCTGGAATAAATTTGACACATTTTGGAAAGGAAAAAAAAATGTCAGCAAATAAGTGTTTTTGCAAAATTCGAAGTGCATCTCTGAGAAGACCTTTTAACTGAAGATGCCAACCTAACCTCTAGATAATACCTGCACTTGAAGCATATAGCTTTCATAGTGTCCTTCAAAATGCCTGAACACCGGTTTGCTTTTGGCATTCAGTTCATCTTTGGTATTGCAAACACTACAGTGGGTCTATTTTCTGAATTACATCCCACAAATTTTAAGTGCTAACAAAAGTTGAGTGCTAAATGTTCAGACCGAAGCCATGAAACTTCTCTAATAGCTACGTTTGAGTTTATTATATACACTGATATTTAGGTTTATGGCTCCCAAAATCCGCACTAGAACTGTCCGCAAGGACACATGGCATAGTGTTTAGAGTACATGGAAACATCAATTGTAAAATTTAGCATCTCCTGAAGATTGAAAGTTCAATTCTTGAAAAATACAGTTGCAAATTATTATTCAGTCATTCTTGATGAAACGACAGCATGCTACTCCCGTGAAGTAAATAAAGGGTTCTGTTCAAAATTCCACCCAAATTCCTAAGTTCAACAGAAATATTCCATAGTTTGATAAGATACACTTGAAGGTCGGAGGTTACATCGACCGAAACGTTGTGAAACTGACACTGAGAGCAGTATTCTGAAGAATCCAAATAATACGAATAATTCAAAATGGCTATCGATCTATTTGGATCTTTTATTTATTTATTATTTATTTATTTTATTTTTGAAGATATGAGTCGACATGACATTATCTCTATTAAAAACATGCTCAAAGACTATCAACGTGTGAAGAACTTGGTCTTCATGACTTCAAAACTTTATGCAAATTGCATGCTAACATTTGTATGTTGTATGTCCGAGGAAACATTATTGACCAACATTCATGACCCCACCTTTAGAATGGCTATGTTATATACGTTTGTGCCTCGCAAACTATTTTATTTTTATTTAGAAAATAAATTGAATAAAAAAAAAGTTAAACTTGTGACTCATTTGAAAACGAGATGTTCAATTGTTGCTTCTGTTTTTATGACTTCAACTCCCAGTTTTATAATAACTATTTTCTATTCTGAATGTTGGTCATAAATTCGGGGTTGGGTTGTTATATTTTATACACAATGCAATTCTACTTAACACACCCAATCCTGAGAATGGGTAAATATATTCAAATTTATCAAAGGAAAAACAAAAAGAAATCATAAAAATCAAATTGTATATGCTTAAAATTACTTGAAGCTCTCATAACTCTGAGGCTTCACTCTGCTTAACTTTGAGTATATGTATATGTGCCATTTGGCTTCTTAACACAGAATATTCAAGGTATATTTGCTTTCATATCTCCCTATCTCTTAAGATTGTGATGACAATATTTTAAATGAGTATAATTAAATATTTTGTCATGAGTGTTTTTTTGAATTGGTAATTTCATCTGTGGATTTGAGAAACAAGAGTTATTTAAAGTGATTATCAATCTTTGATCCTACTCGAATCTGTGTGCTTTTCTCTGTCAGTAATTTCTTTTTTTATGGAAATCACTCTAGACAAAGCATGAAACCATTTCATGTACAGAGCTAAAAAAAATACTACTACTTCAAGGTTAAAAACAAGGTAATAATAAGTGTGATAGATTCCAACCCAGAAAACAGCAATTCTTCTCTTTTGTCAGAAACCACATTTGAGGAATATGAGAACTAAAGAAGGAAATAAAGTGAGTTATGAGGCTGCCGAAAGTAAACCCTAGGTCCACTGTCTACTCTATCAAAATAAGTAGAAATTCATAGTACTCTGAAACTGGGTGTGTTGTTATTGAAGGTCAAAGCAAGGAAATCTGAAAAATACAAACTATTAATGAGGTTGGTAAGAGGGAAGTGATCCTACTTCTGTATAAAAGACAAAAAAAAAAAAAAAGAAGGAAATCCCAGAATGTTTTCTCTAATTTGCAAACATGAAAATTTCTATCCATGGAAATTCCACAGTTCTATCCTTCATCTTGTATTTTGCTGCCATGCTTAAAAATATTTCCATCCCATGGATATCTAGCACAAACACACACCCAACGATATTATTGTACCACCTTTATTCAAACTGAAGCAACTTCTATAAATATTGTGGCCAATGAAATTTCCAAATATATCAAGTTATAAGGGTCTATCTTTAAACCCCTTGTAGTCGTTTGTGACATATTTCCATTCTATTGATGTCTAGTATGAACACATGCCCCCACAATACTATTGTACTATCTTTAGACAGGTACTACACTGTTATCTTGGCCCAGAGTCTAAAAAAAGTGTATTTTAGTTTAATATTCAACACAACAGCAATATCGGATGAAATTTAAAAAAATTATTTTTTCTGCATGGCACCTTTGGCAATCAGGTAATCCTGTCTTTAAAAAAACGGGTGGAATGCAGTCTAAAATGTAATTTTAAAAAAATTAATGCAAATACAAGGAGCGAACCTAAGACCTTTCGGTTGCAAATCGGAAATCTACCAATGGGTTAAATCCATCCTGCCCACAGCGACGAAAACAGGCTGATGGGTCATTTGGCATCAGTTGAGGAGGATTGCTCTGGTTGCATGTTGCTGCGTTCGTGCTCGGGATCGTGTTCTATCTATTCAATGGTGTTACTTGGAATTGTGTTCTGTCAATTCGACGGTGTCTCTTTGGCAGACGTGAGTTCTGTGGGATATGCGTTAGATTTCATAATACCAACGTATTTAACCACATAAGCATGAAATATGATTATTATATGGACACATTTACATTTAACCCTCCCCACCTCTCAGAAAAGGTTCTCTATTTTTCTCTATTTTTTCTTTCTCTATTCTATTTTTTTTTCTTGTCTACATTTATAACTATTTCAAAGAATCATGGTAATTCTTTGAGTCTTTTTTTTTTTTTTAATTGTTTTTTTTTTTAAATCGCTACAGGTTTTCTTTTTCCTTCCTTGCATTTCACTTGATAGTTTTTTTTCTTTTTCCTTGCATTTCACTTGATAGTTTTTTTTCTTTTTCCTTGCATTTCACTTGATAGTTTTTTTCTTTTTCCTTGCATTTCACTTGATAGTTTTTTTTCTTTTTCCTTGCATTTCACTTGATAGTTTTTTTTCTTTTTCCTTCCTTGCATTTCACTTGATAGTTTTTTTTCTTTTTCCTTCCTTGCATTTCACTTGATAGTTTTTTTTCTTTTTCCTTGCATTTCACTTGATAGTTTTTTTTCTTTTTCCTTGCATTTCACTTGATAGTTTTTTTTCTTTTTCCTTGCATTTCACTTGATAGTTTTTTTCTTTTTCCTTCCTTGCATTTCACTTGATAGTTTTTTTTCTTTTTCCTTGCATTTCACTTGATAGTTTTTTTCTTTTTCCTTCCTTGCATTTCACTTGATAGTTTTTTTCTTTTTCCTTCCTTGCATTTCACTTGATAGTTTTTTTCTTTTTCCTTGCATTTCACTTGATAGTTTTTTTTCTTTTTCCTTGCATTTCACTTGATAGTTTTTTTCTTTTTCCTTCCTTGCATTTCACTTGATAGTTTTTTTTCTTTTTCCTTCCTTGCATTTCACTTGATAGTTTTTTTTCTTTTTCCTTGCATTTCACTTGATAGTTTTTTTCTTTTTCCTTCCTTGCATTTCACTTGATAGTTTTTTTCTTTTTCCTTCCTTGCATTTCACTTGATAGTTTTTTTCTTTTTCCTTGCATTTCACTTGATAGTTTTTTTTCTTTTTCCTTGCATTTCACTTGATAGTTTTTTTCTTTTTCCTTCCTTGCATTTCACTTGATAGTTTTTTTTCTTTTTCCTTCCTTGCATTTCACTTGATAGTTTTTTTTCTTTTTCCTTGCATTTCACTTGATAGTTTTTTTCTTTTTCCTTCCTTGCATTTCACTTGATAGTTTTTTTTCTTTTTCCTTCCTTGCATTTCACTTGATAGTTTTTTTCTTTTTCCTTGCATTTCACTTGATAGTTTTTTTTCTTTTTCCTTGCATTTCACTTGATAGTTTTTTTTCTTTTTCCTTCCTTGCATTTCACTTGATAGTTTTTTTTCTTTTTCCTTCCTTGCATTTCACTTGATAGTTTTTTTTCTTTTTCCTTGCATTTCACTTGATAGTTTTTTTCTTTTTCCTTCCTTGCATTTCACTTGATAGTTTTTTTTCTTTTTCCTTCCTTGCATTTCACTTGATAGTTTTTTTTCTTTTTCCTTGCATTTCACTTGATAGTTTTTTTTCTTTTTCCTTGCATTTCACTTGATAGTTTTTTTCTTTTTCCTTGCATTTCACTTGATAGTTTTTTTCTTTTTCCTTGCATTTCACTTGATAGTTTTTTTTCTTTTTCCTTGCATTTCACTTGATAGTTTTTTTCTTTTTCCTTGCATTTCACTTGATAGTTTTTTTTCTTTTTCCTTGCATTTCACTTGATAGTTTTTTTTCTTTTTCCTTCCTTGCATTTCACTTGATAGTTTTTTTTCTTTTTCCTTCCTTGCATTTCACTTGATAGTTTTTTTCTTTTTCCTTGCATTTCACTTGATAGTTTTTTTTCTTTTTCCTTGCATTTCACTTGATAGTTTTTTTCTTTTTCCTTGCATTTCACTTGATAGTTTTTTTTCTTTTTCCTTGCATTTCACTTGATAGTTTTTTTTCTTTTTCCTTGCATTTCACTTGATATTTTTTTTCTTTTTCCTTGCATTTCACTTGATAGTTTTTTTCTTTTTCCTTGCATTTCACTTGATAGTTTTTTTCTTTTTCCTTGCATTTCACTTGATAGTTTTTTTCTTTTTCCTTGCATTTCACTTGATAGTTTTTTTTCTTTTTCCTTGCATTTCACTTGATAGTTTTTTTCTTTTTCCTTGCATTTCACTTGATAGTTTTTTTTCTTTTTCCTTGCATTTCACTTGATAGTTTTTTTTCTTTTTCCTTCCTTGCATTTCACTTGATAGTTTTTTTTCTTTTTCCTTGCATTTCACTTGATAGTTTTTTTCTTTTTCCTTGCATTTCACTTGATAGTTTTTTTTCCTTCCTTGCATTTCACTTGATAGTTTTTTTTCTTTTTCCTTGCATTTCACTTGATAGTTTTTTTTCTTTTTCCTTGCATTTCACTTGATAGTTTTTTTTCTTTTTCCTTCCTTGCATTTCACTTGATAGTTTTTTTTCTTTTTCCTTGCATTTCACTTGATAGTTTTTTTCTTTTTCCTTGCATTTCACTTGATAGTTTTTTTTCCTTCCTTGCATTTCACTTGATAGTTTTTTTTCTTTTTCCTTGCATTTCACTTGATAGTTTTTTTTCTTTTTCCTTCCTTGCATTTCACTTGATAGTTTTTTTTCTTTTTCCTTGCATTTCACTTGATAGTTTTTTTCTTTTTCCTTGCATTTCACTTGATAGTTCTTTTTCCTTCCTTGCATTTCACTTGATAGTTTTTTTTCTTTTTCCTTGCATTTCACTTGATAGTTTTTTTCTTTTTCCTTGCATTTCACTTGATAGTTTTTTTCTTTTTCCTTGCATTTCACTTGATAGTTTTTTTTCTTTTTCCTTCCTTGCATTTCACTTGATAGTTTTTTTTCTTTTTCCTTGCATTTCACTTGATAGTTTTTTTCTTTTTCCTTGCATTTCACTTGATAGTTTTTTTTCTTTTTCCTTGCATTTCACTTGATAGTTTTTTTTCTTTTTCCTTGCATTTCACTTGATAGTTTTTTTTTTTCCTTGCATTTCACTTGATAGTTTTTTTCTTTTTCCTTGCATTTCACTTGATAGTTTTTTTCTTTTTCCTTGCATTTCACTTGATAGTTTTTTTCTTTTTCCTTGCATTTCACTTGATAGTTTTTTTCTTTTTCCTTGCATTTCACTTGATAGTTTTTTCTTTTTCCTTGCATTTCACTTGATAGTTTTTTTTCTTTTTCCTTGCATTTCACTTGATAGTTTTTTTCTTTTTCCTTGCATTTCACTTGATAGTTTTTTCTTTTTCCTTGCATTTCACTTGATAGTTTTTTTCTTTTTCCTTGCATTTCACTTGATAGTTTTTTCTTTTTCCTTGCATTTCACTTGATAGTTTTTTTCTTTTTCCTTGCATTTCACTTGATAGTTTTTTTCTTTTTCCTTGCATTTCACTTGATAGTTTTTTTCTTTTTCCTTGCATTTCACTTGATAGTTTTTTTCTTTTTCCTTGCATTTCACTTGATAGTTTTTTTCTTTTTCCTTGCATTTCACTTGATAGTTTTTTTCTTTTTCCTTGCATTTCACTTGATAGTTTTTTTCTTTTTCCTTGCATTTCACTTGATAGTTTTTTCTTTTTCCTTGCATTTCACTTGATAGTTTTTTTCTTTTTCCTTGCATTTCACTTGATAGTTTTTTTCTTTTTCCTTGCATTTCACTTGATAGTTTTTTCTTTTTCCTTGCATTTCACTTGATAGTTTTTTTCTTTTTCCTTGCATTTCACTTGATTGTTTTTTTCTTTTTCCTTGCATTTCACTTGATAGTTTTTTTCTTTTTCCTTGCATTTCACTTGATAGTTTTTTTTCTTTTTCCTTGCATTTCACTTGATAGTTTTTTTCTTTTTCCTTGCATTTCACTTGATAGTTTTTTTCTTTTTCCTTGCATTTCACTTGATAGTTTTTTTTCTTTTTCCTTGCATTTCACTTGATAGTTTTTTCTTTTTCCTTGCATTTCACTTGATAGTTTTTTTCTTTTTCCTTGCATTTCACTTGATAGTTTTTTTCTTTTTCCTTGCATTTCACTTGATAGTTTTCTTTTTCCTTGCATTTCACTTGATAGTTTTTTTTCTTTTTCCTTGCATTTCACTTGATAGTTTTTTTTTTTTTCCTTGCATTTCACTTGATAGTTTTTTTCTTTTTCCTTGCATTTCACTTGATAGTTTTTTTTCTTTTTCCTTGCATTTCACTTGATAGTTTTTTTCTTTTTCCTTGCATTTCACTTGATAGTTTTTTTTCTTTTTCCTTGCATTTCACTTGATAGTTTTTTTCTTTTTCCTTGCATTTCACTTGATAGTTTTTTTCTTTTTCCTTGCATTTCACTTGATAGTTTTTTTCTTTTTCCTTGCATTTCACTTGATAGTTTTTTTCTTTTTCCTTGCATTTCACTTGATAGTTTTTTTCTTTTTCCTTGCATTTCACTTGATAGTTTTTTTTCTTTTTCCTTGCATTTCACTTGATAGTTTTTTTCTTTTTCCTTGCATTTCACTTGATAGTTTTTTTTTTCCTTGCATTTCACTTGATAGTTTTTTTCTTTTTCCTTGCATTTCACTTGATAGTTTTTTTTCTTTTTCCTTGCATTTCACTTGATAGTTTTTTTCTTTTTCCTTGCATTTCACTTGATAGTTTTTTTCTTTTTCCTTGCATTTCACTTGATAGTTTTTTTTCTTTTTCCTTGCATTTCACTTGATAGTTTTTTTCTTTTTCCTTGCATTTCACTTGATAGTTTTTTTCTTTTTCCTTGCATTTCACTTGATAGTTTTTTTTCTTTTTCCTTGCATTTCACTTGATAGTTTTTTCTTTTTCCTTGCATTTCACTTGATAGTTTTTTTCTTTTTCCTTGCATTTCACTTGATAGTTTTTTTCTTTTTCCTTGCATTTCACTTGATAGTTTTTTTCTTTTTCCTTGCATTTCACTTGATAGTTTTTTTCTTTTTCCTTGCATTTCACTTGATAGTTTTTTCTTTTTCCTTGCATTTCACTTAATAGTTTTTTTCTTTTTCCTTGCATTTCACTTGATAGTTTTTTTCTTTTTCCTTGCATTTCACTTGATAGTTTTTTTTCTTTTTCCTTGCATTTCACTTGATAGTTTTTTTCTTTTTCCTTGCATTTCACTTGATAGTTTTCTGTTGCTGAAAATCTCCTTTTATATTCTTCTGTATCTTTTCTTCCACCCTCACGGATTCGACTCCATAGCCAAATTAACCAATCAAGACAACCGCATAACCTTTGTCTTGAAAAGGGAAGCTAAAGGACCATTTTCTTCCTTTTCTCAGGGTGGGGTGGGGGTGGGGGTGGAAGTTAATGAGGAAAAAAAATAGAAAGAAAATTATTGTAAGAATGCTGCTGTAGATGCTTCCTGTAAGGAGTTGCATTCAAACGTTTCAACAAAGTTTTTAAGCAAAAGTTTTTTACCATTCTTTTATGGAGATTGCTTTCCTGTAATTCTTTTCCCATTCTAGGGTGAATCGTATCATGTGACATACTAAAGACTTGCCGACAAACTTAGTTCCCCTTTGATTCTCCTCTTTCCATTCTTCTTGATGGACATTGGAGATGTCTGACAATGCTAATCATTAAACAAATGAGTGTACAAAGATCTTGAGTTTAAGGTTTCATTTGAGAATGTTATAATTGATGTACAACTATTTGTTATGCAAATCGAATTAGATATCTTAAAGTAACAAGTTTAGTGTGTGAATATGAGTAAATTTAGAGGAATCATCCCAGCCATTTTTTTTTTTTTCCTTTTTACTATATTTGCCATTGAGACGTAAACGATTATTGTCAATTAGAGACCATGGCTGCAGGGATACTCAAAGTAGGGATTTGAGCAGCGAGAAATCTGTTTACATTACACTTAAACTTCTGCATATTAATACAGTCGTGGAAGCGGGATACAGGAAAGGAAGGATTCCAAAGTCTAGCAGTTCAAGGGAAGTAACTTTCAGAATAGAAGGCTCTCCATTATTGGAGGACCTCTATAGTGAAAGTGTGGGGTTTTGCTGCTTTTATAGTTAGTCGGGGGGGGGGGGTACTTATATCAAGTGGGGATGGGGCACCAGTATTACGAGTTTGTCAGAGCACATTCAAGTAAAAGGGCTATTCGTTAATATGGTGAGTTTAATATAGATTAGTTTTATGTTATCTTTCACCTAAATATCCACATTGAAAATGTTTGCCATATTATCAAATTACATTTTCATCTGTTTTTACATGGTCTGAGTTTCTTTTATTGATTTACTAGCGGGGTTACCCAGCGTTGCCTCGATATGAAGTGATTTTATGCTAAGAGTATTGATCAACAGAGCCTAAAAAAAATGTTTAAAAAAAAATTAACCAACCCCCTAGAAAATGTAAATAGCAGCAAGTACTCGTGCAAGCAGAAAAAAAAATAGTAAGCAGGCAGGTAGGCTTGAACCTGTGATGCTAAAAGGAAAGGTAAGTGAAAAAAAGCAAACCGTTTTGTCGCCACTCCCAACGCGACATAAGCCGTCGCCACCGTTCAAATTAAGGTTAATCATTGCAAGCTGTCGACGAAAGATATGATCCCCTCCTTGTAAAAAAAACGGTCCAGTTGACGGTGAAAGAATTGTTTTTTCCCACTTTTTTTTAATATTTTTCGTCTGAGAGACCGAGCTTTCAAATGATACCAATTTTGTTAGATATGGCCCATTATGGCTTAAAAACGTTAAGAAGCAGAACAATGGGTAGATGTCTATGTGCTTTGAAAGTTGAGACAATCTAGTTTCTAAATTTACAACTACATTAGGCATGACAGTACAAATTCACCTAACAGTATCCTTACTTCTCATGGAAACCAAGTTTCTCCAAGAGGATAATTCCAACAGATCTAGTCTAACATTAGTGTAGACCCCTTCACAGCCTGAAGCTCTTAAGTTTGATGCTTATTTCCAGTTTTGACGTGAAGTGAAATATATGGCCTGAATCATCCGTGTGACAGGACAGTAATTATTATTTATATTATATTTATCTTAGTCTGTCTAGCTGTTCTACTTTTTCTTGGAAATTATTGGGTTGATCTGGCTGCAATTTTTTATGGATCTTTGATACTGTGCAGTGAACTACATATTATGTTATCCATTTCATGCACAGTTAAGGATTAATAGGGATTAGTCACCACAATACCACATTTACTCTAGAAGTTTTCTTAAACTACTTGGCCAATTCATCAAAGTTTGTACGGACTTTTGTTATAAGGTGCAGCAAACTAAATATTATGATAACTGTTCAATGTTAGGGATTAATAGGAATTCCTATTTGATGCAAAAATTAACTCAAATTTAGCCATATTCATCAGTTTGGCATAAAGCACTTGTTCTAAGTTAACGGGCTAAAGTCTAATCTACGGGAAAGGTATGAATCTGCAATTTCCCTTGGATGAATGAAGGCCTCCATTCAGTTTGGAAAGACGATGGACAGCCCCTGTAAGGACAGCTGCATGTGCAGTTGTGGGGAAAGGATTGTGCAATTCCCAATTGAATTGGCACTGCTTGTAGGGAGAAGTCCAAGACAACTAGAAACAATGCCGAGATAAGTAGAAAACACATAACACCGGGAATTCCTAAATGGTGATCTATTTTAGTACTGGCTTAGGATGCTTAACTTTGTTGATCTAACATGTACGGGTGTGTCAACATGATTATTAGTGTTGGGATGATTCCTAAATTTTTTCCGATTCCAGGAAAATGTTGATTAATGATTCCGATATAAAGTATAATTCCAATTTCCGTGGAATTGTTGTTTTGAAATATACCATTATATAATCGAAAGTTTTTGTGTAGCGAAAAAAATTTGGTACAGCGAAAAAGTGGAAAGACAATTAAGGGAATTTCGAAAACGATTTAATTTTTTTCGTAAAATTTCTTTTATTGGAGATAAGTCAAAACAAATATTTTAAACATGCACCGTGAAATTAATAACAATCAATTTCAGGAGTGATTTTATATATTAAAAAATATAAAGAAAAAGTAAGTCATGATTAATTCAACAAAAATACAATAACATCAAATTTCAATGTTTTGTTTATCTTTTGATATTCATTTTTTTTTTTTTTTTTCATTTTCTCTTTATCTTAAAATTTAACGTTTTTTTTTTTTTTTTTTTTTGCAGCTTCAATCGCTAACTGATTTTTATTCCACTTTCTATAATATTATTTCTAAATGAAATTTAAAAACAAATGTTTGATTAAATTTTTAACCTTTTATATTTAATCGTCTCAAATTATTCCTATTTATTTATTTGACTTTTTAAAAAATAATTTTAACAATAATAATGTTATTTTTTAAATCTAAATAAATTGGTTTATTTCTATATTTATTTTTATTATATAATTATATACTTTAATGTTTATTATTTAATGTCTTATTTTACTTCTTTATTTCTATACTAGCGGGGGTACCCGGCGTTGCCCGAGTGTTTGTTTCCGGGACGGGGGGGGGGGTTTAAAAAATGTTATGGTAGGTAAGTAGGAAGGATCAAACCCGGAGTCATGAGTAAAAGTAGGAAAATAAAGTGTGAAAAAAAACAAAAAAAAAAAACATCTGCAACGTTAACAGTTCGGCCACCAAGAAAAGTCCATTCCAGTTGTTTAGGGAAAAAAAAAAAAAAAACGACTATGGTAGGTCGGCGCGAACGTGAAAATATAATGTGAATTGTCCAGCACACTAACCACTACGCCACAGAGCACTGCAGCTTAGTTTAGTGATTTTAAATAACTTCACATAAAAGAACTACGAAGCCAAACCGGTGTTCTCTTCTCAACTGTTCCTTGTGAACGATCCCCAAACGGTGTTAAGTGGTGGCAGGGGGAGGAGGAATTTATTAGAGAGAAAATATTTTACCACTTCCATTGATCTTAACCGATTTTGGCCGTGACTTCTCAGCAGAAAAAGTATAGAAATCTAAGATTATCGAGGAATTTGAGAAATAATAAGCCTATAACACACCTCAGATATTGTTCTGCCGTTTGTGCATATTATATTTGCATGAAATATCTTGATTTTTAATGCTATTAATGTCAAAATCAGACGGGGAAAAAATGAGTTCATTTTATTTATATAGAGAAGAGATAAAAACGTAAATTTTTGGTAATTGTTTATTTCTATTGTTAAATAAAAGTCATTTATTGAACTTTCAAAATCGCCTCCGCCTTAATGCTGTTTCTGACAAAATTTTTATTTTTTGTTAGGGGTTAGGAAACATTTACCTATGCTCACATCACAACTGTGATACCAGGCATTGGTGAATGTCGACCAAGCCCCTACAGTCCTTTAGTTGAACGGCTTTGACCGACTAGTTAGTTTTCAAAGTTAGGGTTCAACAGATTTTTTTTTTAAGTTAATTTTTTTTCCTTTCTAATAAATTCTTCACATTTTTTTTGTTTTTGTTGTGCAAAGTTCCAAAAGAAATATTTAATTGCTTCATTCGCGGAATATTTTACTGAAATGTAAATTTGTAAAAGAAAAACAAATTAAATTCACTTACTGCATTTATTTAACAGATAGCAAAATGATTGTTTTCTTTTGTAGTTTTCGAATGACCTTAAGCGGAACTGTCGGTCAACATAATATGTAGTTCTAACGTTTTTGTTTTTGGATATTTCAAAAAACCCGATCGACTGTCAAAGTTTTGCGAACTGATACAACGTGATCAGTTTCACTTTAGCTTTAGAAATATTTCTTGAAACAGCCTTCATTCAGAAAATAGAAATTACATATATTTTTCTTTTTTTTTTACACAGTGATCACCACTTATCAAGGCCCGGAAGCCACTCAGGGATAAGGGTTATTGCAAGAACATTACGTTAGTGAGGAGATTTGCTGAAGTGTTTACTTAAGGGGGCGGTTCATAAGGAATTTGTTAACATTGGACTTGAAGACATCCAAGTTGTAGTCCGGAGGGAAGCAGGCAGACCGAACAGAGTTCCACAGGCGTGCAATTCTAAGAAAGAAGCTTTGTTCATGGAATCCACGTTTTGATTTAAGCACAGATATAGAGTAGAGGAATTTTTTCACAGTGGATTCAGCTAGACGGGTGTTTTTCGTGAAAGATTGGCGAGGGGGGACCAGAGATTGGAGTTCAGACGAGCACCTGCCATGGAAATAACGATAAAACAAGGATAGGCTCGCAACGTCTCTTCTGTGGGAGAGAGGTTGCAGGGTAGAGAAAAGGGCATCCCCCACTAAGCCACGAAGTCTATTTTGTACTCTGTCAAGGCTGTATAGGCTGTTTTTAGCAGCTCCTGCCCAGATATGGCAACAGTACTCCATCCTTGGACGTACTTGGCTTTTATATAGATAGAGAATTGCATCAGTAGTGAGATATCTTCTGGAGCGGTAGAAGGATCCCACCATCTTTCCAGCGACCTTGGCAACAGACTTGATGTACGTGTTCCATTTCAGATCAGGAGTAAAGGTCAAACCCAGAAGCTTGTCAAAACACGGGGCCTCACCCAGACGAAAGCCATCCATCACAATTGATGCCAGCTGGGGATCAGAACGTTGATGATGTAAGGATAGGAGTTTGGTTTTGGATGCATTAAAGGTAACCAGCCACATCTTCCCCCACTGAACCCCGCGCTCGAGATCAGAGGAGAGAGAATCAGAGAGAACTTTTTCATTTACAGCCTTTGATGTGTTGCCGTAGATGGTCGTGTCATCAGCATAGATGTCAAAGAATGATTTAAGTATGTGTTTAGGGAGGTCATTGATGTAGATCAGGAAGAGAGTTGGGCCCAGGATTGACCCCTGAGGGACTCCAGCATTTATATTGCAGGCCTCCGATTTTTGTCCATCTACCACTACTCTTATGAGCCTATCGGAGAGAAATGATTTAATGATTGAGAAAACATTTCCAGTTATACCGTAGCTGGAAATCTTGTGAAGTAGACCCTTATGCCATACCTTGTCGAAGGCCTTTGATATGTCAAGAGCAATTGCCCTAGAAAGGAAGCCTTTGTCAAGAGATTCACTAATCCTGTGGGATATAACCGTCAGCACATCTGCGGTAGATCTTGTAGAGCAGAAACCATATTGTGTGTCACTAAGAAGGTTATTCCTGCTGAGGTGGTTGACTATTTCTCTATTTAATATGGATTCCAGCAACTTACTCATAACACACAGGAGATTTATAGGTCTGTATTGAGAGGGAGATGACTTATCACCCGAATTCTTAAATACAGGGCAAACTGATGAGGTCTTCCAAGGAGTCGGAAAGCACTTCTCCTTAAGGCAGCGCTTAAATAGTTTCGTAAGTATGGGAGCAAGTTCTGGTTTAAGCTTTTTTAACACTATAATTGGGATGCCATCAGGGCCAGTTGCTTTACTGGAATCTAGGTTCTTATTAGCTTGGCGACCTCATGCACAGATATTTGTATGTTACCTAGCATGTTCTGTGTTATAGGAGGAAATATGGGGAGTTGATGGCCTTCGTCACATAGGGTAGAATTAGCTGCAAAGTTCTTTGCAAATAGTTTGGCCTTGTCTGACGCTGACGAGATTACCTCTGGTCTATTGATAATGGTTGGGATAGAATGCACACTTCTGTTCAGGATCCTATTTGTTATTTGCCAAAACTGGTGGGATCCAAGCCGCTGATCAGCTACCTTGGATTTAACAGACTGGGCATATAGCTCTCTTGCATTTTTTATTACTCTTTTACGGTGTTTGCTGGCAGACCTGAAAGCAGCTTTAGTCTCAGTGCATCTATTACGTTGGTAGTTATGGAAAAAGTGATTTCTGTGCGCTATCGCAGCAGCACATTCTGGGGAGAACCATGGCTGGCTGTTAGGTTTTTGTTGGAATTTTTTAGATGGTATGAATTGGTCTATGCCTACAATTAACCATTCGGTCGGATCTGATACTATAGAGGACACATCCTTTTTAAACATGGAGTGCAGAGGTAAATCAGATATGAATGTACGGAAGCTATCCCAGTCAGTCATAGAGTATCGGTATACAGTACGGTGGAGGGGTACGTCTGGGGACTTCTTACATTTAGTTTTTATCTTAACTGATACGACGGAGTGGTCGGAGGATCCTAGAGGAGAATGAACGGAACATGAACATAGCTCAGGGGAAGTTGAGAGAAAAAGGTCTAGGAGGCTTGCATATTGACCGGGTGTATCGGGCACACGGGTGGGTTCGCGAACAATCTGAGTGAGGTCATAAGCAATGGCAAAATCATGACAAAACCTCCCCTCATCATCTGTCTTATTTGAATGGGTCAGCCATTCCACGTTATGGACGTTGAAGTCACCACGTATGTGGATGTTAGCCGAGGGATGTGAAGACAGTATGTGGTCTATTTTCTCAGATATGCTCTTAAAGATAGTAACTCCGCTGTTGTGGGGCCTATAGAGGGCAAATATAAATGCAGTGGTGTTAGCAAGTGCAACCCTGAAACACATATAGGGTAAATTAGGATCTTCTCTAGAGATATCCCTGCCACACGGGAAGCCATCCTTAATGTAGGCACATATTCCATGCCCATGACGATCTTGGGTGTCAGATTTAGCTGTTAAATTTGAGTATCCGTTAATTATGAACTCATCTAGGGAAGTGGTCGGCCCTATTCCAGTTTCACTTAGAAATTATTGTTCTACTAAAGCTTTTCTTGTTTAAATAATTTGACTTGGCTTGTTTTATTTTTTAAAAAATATAAAGGCTGACATTTTTCATTTACTAATGAGATTTTTTTTTCATTTACTCATGGAAGAGTATCGGTAAAAAAAAAACTAAAAAAGAAAAACTTGTCAAAAGATAAACGCCCACCACTTTTATTTTCTAGTCACGAGTTGGAAAATCACCAATGATTTACTCGCAATGAGAGCACTGTAAAATCTTTTTTCTCTAAGGGTTAAGTATCCATCAACTTTTTCATGGACTTGATGTAGTTAGGCTGTTTTATACATAAATAAACTTCACTCATGAATGAAAACAATGTTACCTTGCTGCTCCTAAAGTCTCGCAACAGTGCAAACAGATAACTAATCATGGGCCTTGAAGTTTCGAAACAGACAGCGCCTATGTATGTGATGGAATAAGAAAACTCATTTAGATAAATAAAGATTACCTTTAAAGTAATTAATAAAAATTCTTATATATCATAATAAATATGTTATGAAAAGTTCTATGACGTTTTTATCATAAATTTTTGACAGCATTAATCTCACTTCAAACAGTTCAACTTAAAAATGTGAGAAAATCGTAATGAAAGAATCGTAAATCTAAAGTATTTTTAACGATGTGATTCCGATTCCCCCCAAAATATACGATTCTTACAATTAACGATTCCAATTAATCACCCCGCCACTAATGATTGTCATATATAATTTCCCTTAAGTTGCAGCAATTCTTGTTCAGTGGAGTATATCTAATGTGCTGGGTTTTTTTTTTTTTTCAAAATTAAATAACTCCTAAAAAGGGTTAATGTAGTAAAACCAATCAAGAGACTCCTACGAACATGTATACATTTACTTTACTTATTTAAGTTCTGTAGTCATCAATATTTATTAAAGAATTTTTTTGTTTGTTTTTATTATGTTTGTGGTTTGGAATCAAAATGAATCAAAAATCATTCATTCTTTCAAAAATAAATGAATTAAAAACAGATAAAACTTTCTGCATTTTCTGTGTAATCTAAATAATTAAAAGATGTAAAAAGAAAAAAATGAAATCTTAATTTTATATTTTTTTTAATTGACAATCATAATTTGATTGAAAAATGTTCAGTTATTGATTTTTGATGTTTTGCCTTTCACTTCCATCATCTTTGGAGCAATTTTCTGAGAATGACTAGATTTGCTTATTAGTTATGAAGTTTATAAAAATGAACGAGGTTAACACATCAGGGAATAAAGTTAAGACAGAAATTAGAATATAAAAAAAATAAAAATGAATGATTGCTAAACAATTTCTTAATAGAAATTCTTTTAAAGTAAACCAGGATCAATATTCTTAAGATGCGTCCGTTCAGTTTGCATTTTAGTGATTTTTTTTTTTTAATTTTATTTTATTTATTATTTTTTTTTTTTTTTAGCTAAATCAGAATGTAAATATGACAACCCCTTGAGTAAATGTGGTATTATGGTGATTGGTGATTCTAGCTAAAATTAGGATAGGCACTTTTTAGGTATAGTGACAAAGGGTGAGCAAAGACATCCATTTTCCTACACTTTTGAATGATCTTTGTTTAAAAATTTTTATGTTTTGTGCAAATAAATAATTCAAAGTGTACTATATCTTTTCTGTCCTTGCTCAGTGAAAGAGAAATCCTCCTAATCTGAGACAATTTTTTTTCAATTCAGAGTGCCCCTTGTTAAATAGCTGGATTTCCCTCACAAAAAAACTGATTTTGTGTGGAGCCAAGTAAAAAAAAAAACATGATGCTAGCATGATAAAATCATATGCTACCCTAACCCACTACCCCAGAAGACGATAAGCGCCAACCTTATTTCCATGGTCATCTTTGTCTTCTCTTCTGGCTGTATCTCTCACATTGGCAGCTACTAAAGGGGAACACATGTGTTAACAAGTATAAAAAATAAAATAAAACCAAATACAAAATCATAAACTCATTCTACAAATATCAGTTGTGTGTGTGTGTGATACCATCGATCCTCTACGTTCTGTCAAGGCCATCTCTGATCTGGATACTTAAAAAGCTTCACAGCATCTCTCAAAGCTAAAGCCAGTCTTTGACTATAGCGATTGGTTGGAACTCTGGTAAAAGACGTTTTGATACATCAATGCAGATGACTTTATAAGACATATGTTTTTACATTTTTTAAAATATAATTTTATATGCTTTGGATTGCTTTCAAGTATTTTAGCTGTTGAGTATCTTATCTCTTGGATTTATTAAGTGCATGCTTTTCTGATATTTAAGCTTATGTTTGTACAATAGCTGTGCATTGTCTCTAACAAAGATTTTATTATAAGACGATTTTGAGCAATTAGGCATCATTTCAGGTCATCACATTGAGCAATTAAAGCTATTCTTTTATCTATTTCTTCGAGATTAGTCAAGAAGGCAGAGGTGGGGTTGGTAATACAAGCTCAGCATTCAACCTCAATAAGAAATACAATAATTTTCTAGTTACTTTTTACACTTGTTCTCGTAGATCTTCATATTTTTCCAACTTGCACTGACATGTCCAATTAAAATTTTCCTCAAACAGAACCGTTAGCTCATATACATATCATTATAATTAAAAACATATTTATTATAAATAATTGTTTATATAATAATTATTTAATATTTATATATGCTGTTTTTTTTGGGGGGGGGCGAAATATTTTGGAGTTGGTTAAAATTCCTCTTGGTTATTTTTGGGGGGTTGGGGCGAAATATTGGGGAAGTGGTTAAAATTCCTCCTGTTTATTTTTGGGAGGTTGGGGCGAAATGGTGGAATGCCTGTTATTTTGGAGGTGATTAAAATTCCTCCTGTTTATTTTTGGGAGGGTGGGGCGAAATGGCAGAATGCCTGTTATTTTGGAGGTGATTACAATTCCTCTTGTTTTTTTTTCTACCTCGATGGAGGGGCGAGGTTGATTTTTCCCCTCTCTGGTATGAAAAGCTGAACCAGTTGTCTGGAGCCAGTCAAAAAAAAAAAGAATTGCTTTGAAGAGTTGTTTTTTAAGGGTATTCAAATACCCTGGAATACCGAGAGAGTTGGGTGCACACCTGTGGTTCTGGGTTGGAAATGATATGCAGAATTGATTTTTTTTTGTTTCTGTTTTTTAAGTGAAGGACATATCTCTGGTGTTTCATTATTCATGTAATATGTATGAATTTTATGTAATTTATGTTGATATGATTTTGTGTTTTTGTAATTTATGTAATAAATGACAAGTTTGGCATGGGAGGTGTGTGATACTATAAAGTAGCCCTGAGGTGGATTTGAACCACTAAGTGCTGAGAGGGGGGGATAGACAAAGGAAGAGGAAATAGAATAAACAAAGAAATCGGAAATATCCTACAATCAACAATAGATAGGAAATAGCAAACAATAGAAACCTACTGATAAAACAGGGGAGGGCAGCTTCCGGTAGCCAGGGTGGGGTGGGCGACCTGAAAGACAGAGGAGACAGACAGTTGACATCTAGACAACAGATGGCAGTTGGACAGTTATAGAGTCGACTGCGAAATAGAGACGTGGACAATTTTAGAGTTGACTGTGAAACAGAGATAGACGAATGTAACATCAATAGAACGGGGAGAAGACACACATACAAGTCCAACAGTCAATTTATATGTGAACATTGACGTTTGTGTTTTTCCTTTCTTTGTTCATATTTGTACTTTTGTGAAACCATACGTGTGTCCTCACCGACAGTCGCCAGCAGGAAAAGGACGATTCAGCCATAAGGGGAATAGAGAGATAGTCAAACGAAAAATCCATGGTACACGTCGTTGGGAGTTGGCGATCTGACGAGGGAACCACACACGTGGGGTTACATTATTATTGGAATCCTTTTGAGATGAGTAATTTATACATATATTTATTTGAGCATTGTCTGAAAATAGCGGTTTCAATTCTACCCAAAGCCGGCTACAGGGATAGTTGGCCAAAAACAACAACTATGGAAGGCAGTAATTACTGAGGACACAGTTAAGACATTTCTATATCGTCACAGTTTACCATCTGATGAAGGTCAGAGGAATAGTTGGCCGAAACATTGTAAAGCAACAAGTATAAGATGAGGATAATAGTCAACAAACAAAATGTATGAGAAATTTGCTATTCAATATAGTAGAAAAGGAAACACTTGAAATTAGAAAATAATTTCATATTTGAACCCTGAAAAAGTATATGTAATAAAAAAAAATTGGCTTGTACTTCAAAGTTTGAGGAAATTCCATCTAATCGAGTTATAATGCTAGTTTATTAATAATAAAAAATTGATAAATTCAATTTCTTCATTTTCTAGAACATTCTAAAAGCTGCCATTATTCTATGTATATCACAAAAAAAAAATTTATTTTATTGTAATATTTGAAACACTAATTCCATGGAAATATTGATAATTTCTTTTTTTAATCAAAATTGATCTTTTATCTAAAAAACACAAAACTGGCTGATTGGGTGACACTTTTTTCTTTTTTTTACTAAACTTTCATGTCTCATGGAATGTGTTTAATCTTGTAATCTCTAAGTTGCTAAAACAAAATAACTTCATTTTTACCAAACAAAATACAAACTTTATAATTTAATACTTCGACGTTTGTAATCAATTAAAACATTCTTGAAATGAAAAAAAAAAATTGTTAGTGTTAAAGAATTCTTTTAATGATTTGAAATTGAGATAAATTCTATCGATTCTGCTGCCGATTATGATTGCTGGAAAATGTTGATATTGATTTCAATAATCTCATCGATGCTGCTAACATTGGACAATTCTTTGTGATGCTATTGTGCATATCAGCATAGATTGTTGACATGAAAAAAAAAATGTCTGGATTTGAACCGTTACAAAGATAAAGTCAAATGTGATGTGGATGACAATACAATAGGAACCACATGATCGATATAAAATGTTGGGACTTTTCTGAGCAAGATTTCAGATGATAGGAGACAAATATTTACTGTCGGTCGGTGGTCTGTCAAATTTAACCCCTTATCACCAAATCATACTTTTTTTTTTACCTTTCAAAAAAAAAAACAATATTTTTTTACTCTTATGGCTTGTCAGCCCAACTGGTCTTCAAAGTGCAGGTCTATGTATGGTTCAACAAGTGAATGAGGGATTTGTTTATGTTTGTGCATCAGTTGCATGCTAACTTCCGTCATGTTTGGTTTTCTTGATTAAAAAAAAATTATTTATTGCATCAAAATAATTTTGGTAATAAAGGGTAAAATTTGTCTGTTAATTTGTGTTCAAGAAATCTTAATATTCAGATATTCAATTCCATGCAAGTTTATGCTTTATGACTATGACAAGAGTCCTGAATATGCGCCAAAAATTTCGATTGGATTGAAGAATTTCGCTGTTATTTGGCAAATGTGATTTTCATTTGTCATTTTATTATTAAAAATATAAAATGTCTTTATTTCAATCAGCAATCGATCAATAATAAAAAATGAAAAAGAAAATCTGGTTATGTTGAAACTAGAAATACAGACAAAAAATCTTAAACCTTACATGTTGATATAATAGATACGATGTTGCCTCAGATAATAGCCAAGAGGGAGCATCCAAGCAATTTCTCGGGGCTCGTTTCTACAAGTGTCTATAATCTGTCTCATGTGAAACATCTGGAATGAGCACCTCTGACGTTTTAACCGAGATAAGCTCTATCCTGCCTTAATAGAGTTCAAAACCAGCTTTGAAACCTCTTTCCTACAGAAGAAACTTTGAGTGTCCGTCTCGGTCTTATCATTATTTTCATGGCAGGTGCTCGTCTGAGCTCTAATCTATGGTCGCTTCCCTTTGCCGGACTTTCACAAAAACCACTCAACTACAATTATTATCAACATATCATCATATAATATTATCAACAAGTTTCCCCACTCTCTATCTATGCTAAAATCTAAACACAGATTCCATGAACAAAGTTTCTTTCCTAGAACTGCCCGCATGCGAAACACTGTTCTATTGGCCTGCTTCCTGACTGACTACACTATCGTAGCTTTCAAGTCTAATGTAAACAATTCTACCCAACTTACACCATTAACGATTACTAAACTACCATCTTGCATTCGTTAACCGTTATTTTTAAAGTGGTGGTCTTCGGGTCTTGATAAGTGGCATTTTTTATTTTTTATATTTTGGTGAAGTTTTTATATTGTGGTGGCAGGATTTACAGATTTTGTAATTCTCGATTGGTGACATAGAAAATTTAATAATATTGTTGATGGTTGAACACATCAGTGCCATTAACAAAACATTTTTGCAAAAATAAATTTTGAAATCGATTTTGCTATTTTGCAATAATCATTTTTATATTATATCAAAATATTTTTAAAAAATTAACTCAAAATTTTAATGTATAAAACTAAACATTTTGAAAGAATGGTATTTAAATTACTTTAATCTTTTAAAAATTAGTTTTACAATTTAACATATCTAGATTAATGAGAAAAAAAAGAACGTTAATGTTTTACAAAACATAATATTGAATTTATTTCTATTTTTATTTACGAATTTACGGTGACAAAAAATCTATTTACTAAACCTAGTAACCCTAACTCTTGTTCTATTCATTCACATTTTTCTCAATAACCACACCTTGGATTTTTTTTTTTACATATTGCACAAACATTAGTTATGGTGAAAGTAAATTTTGAACTTGTGGAGGGGACTCCCACATACTCGGTTTGTTAAACATAAAATAAATATGTTTTTGTTTTTTTGTTGTTTTTTTTTTGTTTTTTTCCTAAAAACTCTTTAGCTTTATACAAATATTAAAATTTCAATCAATTATAATATATTTTGTTCAGCTTTCATAAAATGAAATACAGGGATAGTGATCACATGTAAACAAAAAAAAAAGAAAGTATTTCCCCTCACATATTTTACAAAAACTGCATTTGCCATACAGAATTAGTTGCAGAATTACATTTGTACAGAATTCTGTATGAAATTGATTTATCTCCCTTGCTTTTCTTGAAATCTGCCATCCCAAAAATAGAAAATGTCCGACTGCTACTCTCTTCAATTTTTTTTCTGAAAAATTGATCTAATACACTTTCTACTGGATTACTTTTCATGTTTTGGAATTTACATTAATTTTTACATAACCTGCAAGTACATAAGTGTTTTTACCCAAAATGCATTTGTTTGAAATTCCATCACACTGCACATCAGTTATTTGCTAGCATTTAAAGTATTTTTTTAACTAACATTTTTTGTTACAGATTATTTTTTACCATTGAATAGCGTGTGTGGCATTTTTTTTTAATTTATATGTAACAGATAAAAAGAACAAAATTAATCTTAAAGAAAAATGGTGGCTCAAGAATAGTAATTTTTAAAAAAAATTTTTGTTTTTACTTATTAAAAACTTAAAAGCTATTACGAAATTTTCCTACAAATTTATAACATCTTCGTGTATATCGCTCATTGAAATACTTTTCCACTGAGATGTTCACTTGGGATTTTACATAACGAAACCCCACACTTTTCTAATTCTTTGCCTGAAGGTTTTCATCTCACAAAAGAAACATTTTAATGATTTTTTTTGTTCTCTTTTTAGTATTTCTTTGACTATCCAGATTTATTGTTCTTTTTTCTTTAATCCCAACCTTTTGATATATTGCTTTTTTAGTTTGTTGTGTAGCGTTGACAAACTATTACATTGTTTTGCTGCTCTCCTTAATGGCTTCCAGATAAAAAAAACTGTACCTTGATGTCATCTGTACATCTTATATTTTCAACAAGAGAAAACTAAAACCTTTTGTTTGTATATGTTGGTATGTTTATATGTAAATAGATCTACTTATGATCGTGGAGATATAAACCTTGTCTAACAAAATGTTTTACGCTGATAAGCCAGAAATTTCTGCAGGATTACATGTTAAAACCGAGAACAAGTTCGTCATGAGACTGCATGTCTCTTTCTGACAACATAAAGAGGAGTCAAATCTTAGCTTGGTCTTACTTCTCCATATTGTATGAAGCATCCCTGAAGTTATGCTATGAAAACCTTGGAAATTCAAACTATTTAACCGATCATACTAAAATTTTGCTTGGTCATTACTATTATAAATAACATCAGATCTATACAGAAAAAGGAGTTGAAATTCCATCAAAATTTCATTCACAATTGAAATTTTTAAGGTCAGTGTCAGAAGATACAGAACTTTTTGTATCTGTCATGCTAAAGTGTGAAATAGTATTTTATTTTATAATTAGCCTAGGTGTCCGGCGTTTGCCGGGTGTTTGGAGGTGTGTTGAGCAAAAAAAACAAAAAAAGGCTCAAACCCATACCACGAAGGAGGAAAAGAACATGAAAAAAAATGTGACGCCTTTACTGTTGCGTCCATCACCAAACCGGAAATGGCAAAGGTTTAAATTAAGACTAATCAATCAAAAAGAGAGGATGACTTCCGAAAATATCGGCATAAAACACGACCTCCTCCTTGTAGAAAAGTGCCCAGTTGAGGGTGAAGGAATTAATGTTTTTAACCAATTTTTCCATTTTTTTTGCCCGAAGGGTCGAGCTTCAAAACGATACCGATCTCGTTAAAATCCCTTGCCTCTGTCAAAAAATTTAGGCATACATACATTTAAACAGGCAGGTGAGATTGATATTATAGATGGGAGCATTGATTTAAAAAGTTTCTTGTATAAGAAAATATGACCCCCCCCTCCTATACAAAATGTCTATGTGGTCATCTCAAATAACAACAAAAGATTAAAACTGCCTGCCTTGAGTGAGCTCTAGTCAACACCATTCCTGATCTTGTCACAGCGAATCATACCATCTTGTTACTAGTTACTCAAATTGATCACCAGTCACTCTGTAACTGTTTACCGGTTGTCAATTCTTCGGTTAAGGCGGCCAGCCCAAATCTTCTTTGATCTTTCTACCACATCCGTCTACAGCTACTAGTTTATGAACTGATTGCCACTGGATATTAGGCATTCAATCGTGTACTGGATTATGGTCAGCTTTCGTTGGTAGGCCACTGTAGTCAAGTAGGCTTCTGGCCCGTATAGCAGAGTGGACAGCATGTTGGAGATGAATAGGTTGGCTCTGATGTCCAGTTTTTACTTCAAACATGACATATTGACACAAATGTAAAGTGCTACTACTTGGAATCGTGTCTAACAGGGGACTGTGAAGACTTGAGGAGCGAGATGTTTGTTTACATTACATTTAAATTTTTGTAGATTAGTACAGTTAGTGAATTAAGAAACAGGAAATTTCAAAGTTTAACGATCCAAAGATTAAAAGGCTTTCTAGCATCTGTACCGCAATAGTGAAAGGGCGAGATTTTGCTACTTGTCAGGTTAGTCAGGAGTATGTACGTCAATGGGACACGAGTGCTATGAGTTCATGAAAGCACATTTCATTAAAGCACTAATAAAACAGGCAAAGGAGTTTGATTGTCTTTTTGCTTGCCACCAGGCATCCTTCCTTGCTGCATGTGTTGATGAAACGCTTATATTTTATGTTAATATATATAATTTTTCCGAGACATAATGGATTCAATTGCTCCCTATTTATTTGCCTCCCCATGAGGGCAATGTTACTACACGGTCGATTTTAATGTGAGAAAAATACTGCACCCCAAAAGGATGCATTTTCGTTTTGGACAAAAATTAAAATTGTCTCAATCTAGGGTTTCTCATTCACTGATCTAGGACAGAAAAATGAACTGTAGTATCAGAACAGGTACTACACTTTGCATTATTTATTTGGGAAAACATAAGATATACATTTTGACAAATTAGGCACAAGACCTTCAAATTAGATTCATAACACTTTGCTCCTTGAAAGTCGTCCTTTTGTCTTTCCTGCTTGTAGAAGAGTCGAAACTTTTAGTAATGCTTTTGAAATATTATCTGAAAATATCAAAGGTCTTATGGGAAATTTCTTTGTAAGCTTCTATTTTTAAAAAACAAAAATAGATCTCGTGTTGCTATTACCATAATTTCATAATTGTGTTTGCTGGAATTTAGGAATTATTAAATAGCATTTTTATTTTTTTAATCTTCGGTGAATTTCAAAGACTTTGCTGCCTGGAAGAAAAGAGTAAAGAATAGGAAATCCTCTTGAAAATGTTTTACAATTCGGTGCTCTTTTGGTCTACGATGAATTGAAACAAAAATTGGTGTCCTGGGTTGGGTTCACTAGAGGGAGATAATTGATGCTTATATTGGTTGAAGAACAAGACAAGAGAAGATGATTTTTAAGTCTTTCAACTTACGAGAGGGTAGATTTTTGCATGCTTAAAGGAAAAGAATAATTTTCATTTTGTTCTCCAAGAGAACTAATCAAAGCTGAGAAATCCACTCTATTCCAAAAATTGGAACACAATTTTCCTCAAGAATTTTTTTTTATTTGTCTTGGTGAATGTGTACTATTGCTCTTAGTTTTAACATTTTAATTGTTTGGTTTTACTCATAGTTTGATTTTGGAAATCTAATATATAAACGGCTATATATCTGTCTGTCTCCATATTTTCAAGCATATTTCCTCAGAAACTAAAAGTTGCAGAGCGGCAGTCTCAAATGATTGGATTTTTTACGGGCCTTTCTTTTATGGGTCTTTAGCCAGTTTAAATTATTTTTTAAGGGGTCAAAGATGGGTCAGAATTGAAAAAATCGTTAAACATTTTGTACAGGCATCTTAGTTTATTTTTCATTTTTAATCAGTTTATATGTGTGTCACGTTGGTACAGTGGAAACGTCACCACCTTTGAATGCTACAGTTTCAGTTTCGATTCTAGTTGATGGCACCTAAATACTTTTCTTTACTTTTGAAATCACGACTCTAATAATATATACGAAATCTGGACAAATTAAAATATTATATTGAAGCATATTTTATGCTCAGGCCCCCTGCTCCACTAGTGATGAAATAACTACTTAAAATCATGTTTAATTTAGAAATTTTGGGTGAAAATATGAACCCAATTTTAATTGGTAAATTATTGCATATATGGCATATAATAATATATATATATATATATATATATATATATATATATATATATATATATATGGCATATATATATGTGGCATAATCATGTTGATGCACCAGGTCTTGTTAGATCACCAAAGTTAAGCAACAATCTTCATTAAGGCATTCATATAGAAGGAATACTCTGATGTAAAACTTGAGATTTACTGTCTGTTCTGTCTTGGAGCAGCCATTGCACCGACTGAGATTAGCAGTTGTACCTAAAAGTGTGGTGGGTTCTACACAAAGCCTTCGCCACAATAAACAAATCATCTGCATGGGTTTCAGACAACTTGGTTGTATGAAGCTCTTACATAGAAAATCGATGGAAGAATCCATATGCATATAATTTTATTTTATGTTTTAGACAAAATATTCCTTCATCAAATTGTTTTTGAATTTTTGAGATGAGAATAAACGATTTCTTTGACTATCCAGATTTATTGTTCTTTTTTCTTTAATACCAACCTTTTGATGTATTGCTTTTTTAGTTTGTTGTGTAGCGTTGACAAACTCTTACATTGTTTTGCTGCTCTCCTTGATGACTTCCAGATAAAAAAACTGTACCTTGATGTCATCTGTACATCTTATATTTTCAACAAGAGAAAACTAAAACCTTTTGTTTGTATATGTTGGTATGTTTATAGATAGATTTACTATTATTCTCATCTCGCAATGTAACCTCCAATTTTCTTCAGGTGCCTTTTTTTCTTTTTTTTTCTTTATTTTTTCCTTTTTTTTCCTTTTTTTTTTAAACTCTAATATCCACATGGAAAAATTTCTAACTGAACTTTTTAATTCATGGCGATAGACTCTTCTTTTCGTCATCAATTACTGGTACAAGTGTTAAGTAATTCTTTGTAAAATGTTTTTCACTTCTAATGGGGGTATATATTTAATTGCCGCCCACATCGGCAGTATTTGGCACAAGGCCTGGAAAGTGGGATACCCGCAGACTCCCCTAAAGGAGGGGCACTCCTGCAATTTTAAAAATTGCCTGAGTAACCCCGTCGGCATTCCCCGGTCGGGGTGCCTCAGGCAGCAAGCAATAAACTTGCCCCACCGGAAAGCCCGGTGGCAAGGCCTGGGAGGGTGGACCTCCTAGGTATTACCCAGGCGGTGTACCTCAGTCCAACAGGTGCTGGGCCAGTTCCCGGCCCCTCACCTGTTGGGCTGAGTGTCAAGTGATGAATCCTTGACTGGTACTACCCTGTCTCCATGCAGCCGAGGCCGCTAGGAGACACATCCCACTTCTAATGGGGGTATGAGACGAATGGATTCGCCAATCATTTTTATAACCAACGGCTGTGCTAAACAACCAATGAAAACGCCCCAAAATTATCATAAAAATTGTCGAATTTTGGATTCAATCAGTTTGCCGTTTACTACGTCACAGACCGCATTTAATTCTTGGCTACCATCTTGGTTACTGATCTGAACTACGCCGCCATCTTTGTTCAACACAATGTCTCAAAACTTAACATTCTTATTTTATTTTTACTTAGTATCGCCTCTAGTGAGGATTGAACCTTTAGTCTCCAGAAGACCGTCACTTGGAATTGAATGTTATTCAAAACATTGAGCTATTGTACCACGTGTCTATGATGAGAATCATAGTCCAAATAACACAAATTATTAATCCTCATCTAAAAAAAAAAAAAAAAAAAAATTGATTCATGTTTAGAATGTAATTTTTTTTTTTTTTTCACAAATTTAATGAATTGCTTAATATTCCCGTTTTTATGACGGTGGGAAGGAATGAGATTATTTGGATTTTAAATATGCTCTTCAACAACTCTCGATATTTGCGAAAGAACCAAATAAAAAAAAGTTCATTTTAAGTTGGTTGACTAAACAAATATTTTTCATGATGTAAATGGCCGATGGGAATTGTCGGTATTGACTTTCCGAATTTGTTTTCATTTTTAATGTCAAATCAAATCCCTCTGTGTGTTTCTTAGCAATGAGTAAACAAAGTTTGAAGACAATAAAAAAAAATGTCTGTTCTACATCAGATGTGTAACAAGAAAATGAAATATCACTGTTGCGCTTCCTCTCACTCTCAGACAGATCTCCTCAAGATCACTAAATGTCGAACTAAACCAACCTGGGCTTCTACTTTTCCTTTTAATCGTGTTTGGTTTTCCACTCTATAATATTCATAATCTATGAGAAAAGCGAGTTTCAATGAAAAATCGTAAGCTTATGTAGCTTTCATATATACATATATATATTGGAGCCTGTCTAAGAGTAAGAGACTGGTGGTAAATGCACCAGCTGTAATGTGGTAACAATACTCTTTGCATGGGCGAATTGTGACGTAAAAATATAGCATGCTCTCTGGTTTGAGTAATTTTTTAGCACAATAGATGTAGCCCATTTTCTTCACGGCAGCTTTGGCAATATCTTCAATGTATCTGTTCCAATTCATGTTGCCTGTGAATGTTAGACCGAGGTGTTTGAAAGATGGGCTCTCAGGTAGGGTGTTATTTATTATGACAATCGATGGTTGATTATGATTGGCTAACAATTGTACACCATTTTAAACTCGTGCCTTCATGACAATGAAAAAACCTTAGTAACAGTACCACTATGTTGATTATGGCTGGTGATTCCACTCCATGTTGTCTTAGATCACGGAAGCATCTGGTTGTCAAATAATACCCTAGTGCAGGTTGGTTGTTGAGCACAAGATATAAAAGAAAAGAAATTTCGACAGTTATAATATAGCAGTTAATTGATTTATGTATGAAAACTTGATCCAACTTGGACAGGAACCAAAGAAATTCCTTCTGTGATACTGAATTCTAATTTTTATCTGAATTTCTTGCTTAGCAAATGATCAGGTTTTGATATTAGTGTCTCAGGTCTAGGGTAAGCTGAGATGAACGTTTGCCGTTTTTTTTTTTGTTTTTTTTAACTGTGGTTTTCATAGCCTGTGACTAAAGGCTGAGAATTTGGGTTTCTATTGAATTTATGATAACAAAAAAGTTTATCTTTCTAGTGCAATGTTAGTTTATGCAACCTCCATTTAAAAAAAAAAAAAAAAAAAAAAAACTGCTTTAATAATTTATCCTGCTCTTTATTAAATCACTTTCATCTCTGTTAATATTGACAAAACGAGTGTATATTAGTGGCCTGGCAAGATCAACGATTACACTGACTGAAACGTTGTGAAAATTATACTCGAAATAAGAACAGTAGTTAAAATGTTTAAATAAAAAATAAGAATGCGATTGTGACATTACCACATAATCAACCTGTGAGTGATGACGAAAGAGTCTGCATTCTTCATATCAGGGCTTCATCAATGGATGCCATGCTCAGGAGATAGATTCTATTTAACCTATATGTAGAAAATAAAAATATTTGATGCTCCTATTTTATTATTTTGGTTTGTGTTTGTAGAATATATTATTCTGTTTGTAGAATATATTATTCTGTTTACATGTGATAGGAATTATCAATGCAGTGTTACCATTAATAACATTCAAGTATTGGAAGAAAATTTGAAGGGGAACCAGTTAATAAACACATTAAATTCATAGGTTCATAATATATTTGGATATTGTGAAGTTATGGAGATTGTTCAGAGGTTTTGTTAAATGGCTGATACTATTGAAACGCAAGCAGCTGCTAGTGTGATTACAAGATTTAGGAATGGATGGAGTAAGTTCAGTGAACTTCTGCAATTATGAATCAGCAGAACATGTAATCACACTAGCATCTGCTTGCGTTTCTATAGTATCAGCCATTTAACAAAACTTCTGAACAATCTCAATAACTTCAAAATATCTAAATATATTATGAACCTATGAATTTGATTTAATGTGTTAACTGATTTTTGGAATATGATATTTTTGTTTTTTCACAGGTATATCATACAGATTTTTCTTTATTTCCTTTTTTTTTTTTTTAATTTATTTATTTTTTTTTTAATATGGGGGAATTCTTGACAAGAACCAGGAGATGTGTGTAGTGCAGGACACTTACATTCTAACATAAACTGTGAATGTTCCTTGAAAAATCTTAGATGGCAAAATATACTAAAAATGAAACCCTGCTTATATTTCTACGTTTCGGCCAGAGGTTGCATTGTTTGTCATGTAGAAATAGAAATATTAACATTCATTCGCACAATCATTTGAAGAAAAAACTAAAGATTGATATGTCGTAGAGCAGAAAAGTCAAATAATACTGGAGATAATCCACATTGTATGTGACACACTTGATCTTGGATTTAACTTAATCAAGGTCATGTTTGAGGCTTTCTTTCTTGGCGCTTGATAAACAGAGGTAGACGTAAAGGATTAAGATGGAATAAGTTGTGGATCAGGATTTCACATCTGCCTGATCCAATAGTTTGTTAAATACAACTTTTAACAATTTCCAAATAATAATAAAACATTTTTAGATATTTTTTATATTAATTTGGATATTATCTTTAACATTCATTTTAATTAATTCCCTATTATTGTTTTTGGTTTTCTTATGAGATGATTATCTTTAGTTAATTATTATGTGTAATTATATTCATGCAGATATTCTGCATGATTTATACTTGCGTAATATTTGCATAAAAAGGTTATAGTAAACACAAACCTCCTTTACAGTGCAAAGTGTGAAATTAAAGAAATGGAATTTGCAAGGTGAGGGTCGAACAGCAACATTAAAAATATGCATGCATAACGTAATAGTTATTGGTTCATGTTTTAATTTTTAGCCTTGTAGCAAACATGTTTTCATAGCTCAGTCATTAGTGTCAAAGGAAAAAGTCAATCGTGCTAAACATTTTGGTTTTGATTCTCGGTGGTGGTGCACAAGTTTTTTTTTTTTTGTTTTTTTTTTTTTACTTTTTAAATGATTACTATATATTGGATCCAATATAATCTATATATATATATATATATATATATATATATATATATATATATATATATATATATATATATATATATATGCCAAAATGTGTGTGTGTGTGTATTTGTATTTCTCGCAAAAACATTCGACACAGGTTACGGATTTTTGCCAGATAGGTATTGTTGCGGGGCCGGTCATCCGGGGGTGGGGGGACAATCGACCCAACAACTAACAAGTTAGACATAGGCAAAGAAGAATGACAGACACAGGTTGTTTGGTTAAAGACGAGGATTCGCCTTTTATTTTTTTAAAGGAAGCAAGAAATCATCTGATCTGGATGCTGGTCGCCTGGAAGGTCGCACATCACTGGAGACTAAGGTCTGGAGATCTGGAACAGGTACTCCAGACGTAGCGTCGTTCAGGGTTGCTCGCTGGGTCTGGAATGATCAGCTGAACGTCAGGGTGATCCGGAACGGATGGTGGATACTGAGAACTCGGGGGTCATTATTAAGGAACGGACGACACTGAGAACGGAGGGACCAGTGTTTAGGAACGGACGACACTGAGAACGGAGGGATCAGTGTTTAGGAATGGACGATCGGTAGGGAGCAAGGTTTCAGACCGGAAGAGCAAGGTGCGAGCGAGGTTGCAGGTCGGAGGAGTGAGGACAAGCGAGGTTGCAGGCCGGAGGAGCGAGGTGGCAGGCGAGACTGCAGGAACTGGAAGGCATCACCAAGGGCTGGAAAGGCTGCAGGAAGCCACTGGAGTGAGCTGGAAACGCTGGAGACTGGAAGTGAAGTTCGTTGCTGGTGGGTCTCGGGAAGCAAGCAGTGAATCGCATTTGTGAAAAAAACTTATTAGCTGATTGAACTGCTGCTGTCGCTTTTGCTGCTGGAATCCTTCGGTGCTGGTGGATTCGGACGAATGGTAGCGTGAGTCGTCGTTTTGGGAGCCTCCTCCTACTCCCCTGATCGGGGCTAGTGCGCCGCCCGACCGAAAACGCTGGTAGGCTGCCAACATGCTATATTTGTGAGAAGGTATTGTTACAACACACGCTGGTCTCAGAGAGAGAAAACAAATGAACAGAATTAATTCTCTGCCGAATCGAATACAACCAAAAGAATTACATGTGTAAATTGATTGTGTTTATGTTCGATTCTGCTCGGAATCAAAATCTCTGCTATTCATTTTCATGGAGAAAGAGTTGAAATGAGAAAACAGTTATTTGCCGCCAGGCGGTGTATATAAGATTGTTCCCAAATGAGAAAATGGCCGGCGTAGCAAAACATAAACTACGATGCGAGCGCACTACGACAGTATCATTTTGAAGCTTGAACCTTCGGCCGACAAATATAAAAAAATTGGCTAAAACATTCATTCCTTCACCCTCAACCAGACGCTTTTTTACAGGGAGGGTAGCAAAAATCCGTTGCTTCATGACATGATAACGATATACGCATGCGCCAATAACATAGCTCAGTTGGTTAAAGAGCAGCATCATTATCTAAAGGTTGCGAGTTCGAATCGTGATGTAGGATTTTTTTTTTTTCCCCGATTTTTTTAACAACTTTTAACATCGTCTGCTTCGCTTCACGTTAACACACACACACACCTCGATTTTTTCGATTATTGGAATATTAGTTCTTTCTTTTGCCATCACGTACGTTATTTTTTATTCATTTATTTTTTTTTTTTCAGGTTTTCTAAACCAGTTTATCATCGTTTTTTTTTTTTTGCTTTGTTTTGTTTTTGAACCTCACTGTTTTTGTTTTACATCGTTTGTTTTTTATATTCAAACCGCCCATTTTGTTTACATTTACCCCTCCCCAACAGACACACCTACAAACACCCTGTTTTCCGATTTTTTAACAAGTTTTAACATAATCTTGTCCGACTCCGCTTCACGTTCGCCGATTTCTTTACGCACCTCGATTTTTTCGATTATTGAAATAGTTTCTTTTTTTTTCGATCACGTACGCTGTTTTTTCAGATTTTCTAAACAAGTTTGTCATCGTTTTTTTTTTTTTTTTTTTATTTACCCCTCCCCAACACACATACCTCTAAACACCCGGGCAATGCCGGGTACCCCCGCTAGTGTAATAATAAATACGAAATCTGCATTAATCAAAATATCATATGTAAGCGTATTTTATGACCGGGCAATGCCGGGCGGCCTGCTAGTTGATAGAATAAAAATAGCCAATATTCTCATTCTCCGATATATTTTCATTTACTGAAAAGTTGTATAAACTATTATGCATAGTCTATAGAAATACTTACAAAGTGTTAGAGAGTGAATCATAAAGGGAAATGCATTGTATTGAGTTTTATTTATTTTCTCAACAAAGCGTTCACTTAATAAAAATTGGTTTTAATATTGTGGTAATCAAATTGGAAGAATTTAACATTTATAAATATGGTCAAATTGAACCACTATCATACTGAAGCAGTTGAACCGGCTTCCTTCGAGTAGTCAAAAAAAAAAAAAAAAAAAAGGTCCTGATCCTGTAAATAATGAAGTCTTACATAGTTGCCTTGCACTTGCTCCTATTCTCATCAAATATTTTACCTCTGTCTGAATCATTACATCTATCCTAATATTTGATCTGCTCAGGCAATCGTGGCTTAATCCTTCCATCCCACACAAAATGGATATAAAGCAGGGGATTTATAAAATACAATGGTTTTCTTAATCAAAAACGATAATCAATGAAATCTTTTACTGCCAAATACCAGAAATAGGCTAAAATTTATACCAACGCTAACTTTTTGGACAGAAGAATTGGAATACGTACAAGAGGAATAACAAAAATTTCTATTTCTAAATTTACAAAAACAAATATCAAACCTGGTTGTGCTTTTTGTATTTATTTTAAAACTCATTATCTGGTTGGCCACTTTTACATTTCAAATGAAGATTAACAAATTGAAGAATTGAGTTTTAGCAATTTGTACAGAACTAGAATAAATCTCTTTACCCCCCCCCCCCCACCACCACCGCTCATCGACACCAGTTTAACATTAAAGGATCTTTTCTTACAATCTCTAAAATCTTTCATGTGGAAGCAATTAATCCTTGTCACTGGATGTTATGTTCTTCAGAAATACCCATCTTATATATAATGTGAGAGAGAGAGTAAACAGGAGATAAACGAAATTAATCCAAGATCATTTACATATGTTCCAAGAATTAAAACAACTTAACTTTGTGTACGATTGTTTCAAATATATATATTTCTGTGAAAATTTTCTTTTCAATTGTCTTCCACCTTTTATTTATACCAATCCTTAATTTATGAAGCTCAATGTAATTACAGAGCATATAAAAATAAATCAAAGTCTATATTCCAAATTTCATAATGTTGACCATCTTACAATTTATTTCTGGCATAATTAAAGATAAAATAAAAGGTAATCGCAAATTCTCTTCCAATTTTCGGATTTTGTAGTCATGCCTAAATACATTTTATCGTTTAATGGATTGATAGTTGCTATTTTTTCTGACGAGGTAAGAGCAGAATAGATTTCTTGATTGATATAACATAATTACATGAACGATTTTGTGCTATGAAACAATTGCTGTCATTGACATTCACAATTCTTGACAGCAACTGTTTCATAGCATCCACATAAGAACACTCTGATCACGGAACATAAACAAACTGCAACAAAATAACTTAGGGTTCAAATAGTGAAGAACCACTACAGACATAATTAAGTGTTGATTACACGTACACACATTCAGATGAACTCTACGTCACAACTACATATCTCTATATGCAGGTTGATACCCCATTATACAACACAAGGAGGCAGGCAAAATTAAACACATTGAATTTCAGTTGGAACCTCCTTTTTCGAATATCTGAAATCATTATTAGTGTGGAGGGGATCGTCGCAATGTTGTCTCAACAAAATATCTTAAACATCTGCAATTCTTGAGAACCTAAAAAACGGAATTGTTAAAAAAAAATGTAATAAATAAGATTAGTTGCATTAATTTGATATCTGATATAATGAATATGAATACATCCGGGTTCTTCATCACAAAAATATGATTGATTGGAGTAAACCATAAATACGGATGGGATATAGAAGCCTTGGAGGAGACGCCGGAAGATACACTGAAAGCCTAATGCTTAAGGATACTATCAACTATAAGCACTAATCCATTAAGGTAATTTTCTAGATTGAGTTACAATTACTGTAGTCAAGACCAATCGGCTACTTCAATCAAATATATCCCCTTCCGAAACATATATCATTGGAGCACAAAAAGGAGCAGGTACTAGTATGATTTCAAGAGTTAGGAGTGGATGAAGCATATTCAGGAAGCTTTTCCTATTACTAATCAGCAGAATATTACCATTGTCAACTAAGGGGGTTTTGGGTTCAGTTTTACCCCTGGGGCAGAGGATAAAGGTCACAATTCAGAATCTGGTGAAAACGTGATCTCATCCTAACTCTTGTAAGATCACCAGATTTTAGAATGAGATTTTGTGGCACCCCTTTCTTTTCTGATTGCTTGCTGTATTTATCAGGCATCTGTACACAATGTCTTGGTGAATTTTGATCATTAAGGGTTGAGCATTGCATGCAGACAAATGGTATGAGAATGATGATGGATGTCTAATACAAGTCTTAAAGACTACCTTAGTTCTGATGACCTCCGTGGAAAAGAAAATCTGGCCACTATAGGGAGATGTGTGCAAAGCAGGAGACTTTGATGGTATGGCTATGTTGAAAATATGGATTAAATTTTTAGGGTTACTAGATGTATGACAGTTGAGGTAGCAGGTACAGTTCACAGAGGAAAGCCCAGTAAAACCTGTGAGAAAGAGCGATAAAGACCTGGTCAATTTCTAAAAATCATCCAGCACATTCCAGCATGTGAAAAAGAAGGTCAAAGTGAAGATGATGATAATCACTTCATCTCAAACTTTTTTATTATTACTTTGTAAGAAAGCTGTATCTTATTTCCTCCTGCTCTTGTATACATAAAAATTTGTTTGGTGAAAATAACTCGTTATGAATCTCATTTGATAACATCCGTTGCACGCGTCTCTTGTATATTGAATTACTGTTGGTGTAATTACAATTCTATATTTAGTGTCGGATTAATAGAAGTCATGCTGGACACTTTCTGGTTACTTAAAGGGCCGCTTAAATAAATGCTATAAAAGGTTTGCAAAACCATTCCTTAGGAGAAAAAAAAGAAACGGGCCTTATGTTATAAAAATTAAATGTATGTACAGCTATTGTTTTGTATTTTTGATTTCCATATTTTAGTGTTTCCATATGACAATTAAAAATTATGGAAAGCCAACAAAGAGTTAGTTTTAGTTTTTAGAAATTCGGAACTCTCTTTCACTCTGTGTGTGTGTGTGTGTGTGTGTGTGTGTGTGTGTGTGTGTGTGTGTGTCTCTCTCTCTCTCTTTGTTTGTTGGTTTCACTCGCTTTCTCTCTCTCTTTGGTGGCCTCGCTTTTTTTTCTTTTTTTTTTTGTGACCTCGCTTTCTCTCTCTTTTCTTGGTGGTTTCTCTCCCTCTCTCTCTCTCTCTCTCTTTCGCTTTCTCTCTCGCTCTCCCCCCTCTCTCTCTGGTGGTCTCGTTTTCTCTCTCTCTCTCTCTCTCTCTCTCTCTCTCTCTCTCTCTCTCTCTCTTTGGTGGTCTCGCTTTCTTTCTCTCTCTCTCTCTCTCTCTCTCTCTTTGGTGGTCTCGCTTTCTCTCTCTCTCTCTCTCTTTGGTGGTCTCGCTTTCTCTCTCTCTCTCTCTCTCTCTCTCTCTCTTTGGTGGTCTCGCTTTCTCTTTGGTGGTCTCGCTTTCTCTCTCTCTCTCTCTCTTTGGTGGTCTCGCTTTCTCTCTCTCTCTCTTTGGTGGTCTCGCTTTCTCTCTCTCTCTCTTTGGTGGTCTCGCTTTCTCTCTCTCTCTCTTTGGTGGTCTCGCTTTCTCTCTCTCTCTCTCTTTGGTGGTCTCGCTTTCTCTTTCTCTCTCTCTCTCTCTCTCTCTCTCTCTCTCTCTTTGGTGGTCTCGCTTTCTCTTTCTCTCTCTCTCTCTCTCTCTTTGGTGGTCTCGCTTTCTCTTTCTCTCTCTCTCTTTGGTGGTCTCGCTTTCTCTTTCTCTCTCTCTCTTTGGTGGTCTCGCTTTCTCTTTCTCTCTCTCTCTCTCTTTGGTGGTCTCGCTTTCTCTTTCTCTCTCTCTCTTTGGTGGTCTCGCTTTCTCTCTCTCTCTCTCTCTCTCTCTCTCTCTCTCTATGGTGGTCTCGCTTTCTCTCTCTCTCTCTCTCTCTCTCTCTGGTGGTCTCGCTTTCTCTCTCTCTCTCTCTCTGGTGGTCTCGCTTTCTCTCTCTCTCTCTCTCTCTGGTGGTCTCGCTTTCTCTCTCTCTCTCTTTGGTGGTCTCGCTTTCTCTCTCTCTCTCTCTCTGGTGGTCTCGCTTTCTCTCTCTCTCTCTTTGGTGGTCTCGCTTTCTCTCTCTCTCTCTCTCTCTCTCTCTCTCTCTCTTTCTCTCTCTCTCTTTGGTGGTCTTGCTTTCTCTCTTTGTGTTTGTATTGATCTCTTTCGTTGTCTCTACCTGTTCTGTCTCTATCTCTTTATTTTGTTTTTAAAATATTTTGATGTCTTTTAATTTAGCCGATTCCTAGTATTTGTAATTTTTGTTCCATCTTGTGTATTCAAAAAAAAATTCCTTCCAAACAAGATGCTCATCACATCATTGGTTGTATTTAATGCATTAATTCCAATCCGTCATTCTTCCTCTCTTTTCTTTTCCAATCAATAGAATATGTTTTTATATCACAGTGCAAAACAAACTTTGTATTTTTGGAAAACAAATTGTATTTTCTTTGTTTCTCACAATGACAGCAAATAAATCAGAATACATGTTCTTGCTTTTTATTGCTCGAGACATCAATCCTACTTGGCCCGAGGGGGGGGGGGGCTGATTTATCTTAAAAATATCAATTGCTTTAATCTCGATATTGTTTGCAACTTGAACCGACATTTCAAAGTAATGCCAATATATATATATATGTGTGTGTGTGTGTGTGTGTGTGTATATGCAGAAAGAATGATTTTATCTTTTCGATGATATCTGTTCTAATATAATCAATTACCATGTACAAAAAAACTTGAAATGTAATTACATAAAACGATATTTCATAAATGAATTAATGCTTTTGTTTCAATATTTTGGAGCTTCTATTAATTTATCTATTTTTTACGTTTTATCGCAGTTTCCACTTGGACAAATTTATGGACTGTATTTGGCTTTTCATGATCTGAAATTAGAGTTGGATTAGAGTTAGAAAAGAAAATTAATTATACAGAAACAAATCGCAATGGTATCGGGTTGGATTTCATCGTTTCTCATTGGCTAATGAGGTAGACTGAACAGAGAAAATTTGTATTTAAGCAGAACACGTATCGTTCTGAAATAACGTTATTATTTAGAAAGCCATTCTTAACATAGGCTTTTTTTAAGTATTCTGTACTTTCACCTAGCAATATAATAAACAAGATACTGTAAACTTTGAATTTAACTTGAACATCCTATCTAAAAAAAATAATAGCATGGCCCGTATTCTGCATAATAAATTAATTTGCCCCCTATTGAGGGCAAAGTTAGATAATTTTTTTTTTTTATGGGGATGATCTAAGTCTCAAAACCGAGGAGCATTCTAGACTGCAGAAAATGCAGAACACAAGATAATTTTATCTACATATCCCTATTTAATTGGCTCCCCGCAAGAGCACGGGCACAAATTGTTAATGTGATGCAAAAATCCAGTTCCCCTAAAAAAGGGTCACTCTCAGTTGGAACAAAAATAGAAAGTGACTCTGTCCAGAAGAATTTCTCCTTCACTAACCAAGGATAGAAAAGATGAATTTCCATAAACTCATTATCACGAGCCTTTTAATTAGAAGTAAAGTGTTATAGCTATTCTGAACAGATATTACACTTTACTCCTAGTCAAAGATGTAACAGAGCGCATATCAGCACGTATGAAAATATCAGTAGCAGCGAAGGATAGATGGCAAGTGATTGTATTAGCAGCAAGATCAACATTTGAGCACGTATGAAAATTGGCAAGCGTGCTCGAGCTCGCGTCTGAAGAAAAAGAAAAATGGACACCATGTGGTCGGAGAAATCAAATCGATGCAGGAGATGGACGTGTAAAGTGAAGGTGCGAATGGGCCGGATGTGGCCAGCGTGCAGTCGGAAAAGAGAAACGTATACCAGGTTAGATGGACATATGGCAGTGAAAGACTTTTTAAGTGGTGTTGAGACGTGAGAGTAATGATGTTTTTGTTTAAAAAAAAATGCTGACTCGGATTTTTATTTATTTCTTTCCAGTTCTATTTTTATGAATTACTGAAGTAAGGTGTAACAACCACGTAACGTTACAAAGATCCTGCGATGTTGAGTTCATGAAATCAATTATATTGACTGTCTTTTCAGGGGGGGGGGGTGATTATCCTAATAGATACCATCGCTTTCTTGGTCTGTTTTATCATCATCGTGCTAGTATCACAAATTTCTGCTGTTTCATATGTATTTTTATCGCATTGCTTCTATAACACACTAACTGATGCTAACAGATCAGGCTGTCTGAAGATACTGGCTTCCTGCGTTAAAATACACCAAACATTGATGTTCTTTTGTTTCCTTTCCCTTTGCAAAACTCAATCATATTATGCAAAGCCAAAAACAAAAAAAAAACAATTTTCCTCTACAAAACAATCAAACCAAACACCATAAATAAATATTTGAAGCATAAAAACTTATACTAAAATGACTCTATTTGGCATTACTAACTCGGAAAATGGTTGATATGCCATAAAACAAAACAACCAAATCATTATACACTAATACTCTTTGCAAAATTATAAATCTACAATTTTCCCCAGCTCTCGAGAAAAAATAGCAACTAACCAACTGTTCAACATCTATTAATTCAAGCGATCTCATCTATTCTTCTAATATGACCAAACCAACACTGTTTCCTGTTCTTTGATTTGATCAAATTGATGAGTGCTTGGGTTAGTAGGTGAAAACAAAAACTAAACAAAATTTTGGACATTTCAAGTCAAAGAAGATTGTTATTCTCCTCGTTATTGTCATATTCACAAATTTTCAGCTTTGGGCTTTTAAATCATCTCTATTATTCATTACAGGTGATCTTGAAATAAACTTTAAACTTAAATTTAATGACTGAACGACCGTTGTCAACTATGATCAATCAGGTCTGAGGTCACATGTCAAAAGTGATATGTAGGAGATATTAGTTTTCATAGTGAAGTATGCTTACGCTTGAAGTGTTTATATTTACATGTAGTTTATATATAAGACAATTGGTGAGAGAAAACCAGCATTGGATGATTTAACAATAAGTAGTGTTAGGCATGAGGCAGGATATTGTTCCCCCAGTAGTTCTCTCTCTTTCTTTCTCACACACATACAGGGTGAGCCAAAAGTAGGTGGATAATAAAAAAATGTTATTTAGAGATCACTTATATGTAAAACTATATGTAATAAGACAATTATATTAATGAAAATTAAATCTTATCAACGGAAGTGCACAAACTGTTTTCTTTCTTGATCTGCACAGCTTTGTATTCATAATAGATGCAAGGTGAGCCAAAAGTAGAAAATGTTCGTCAAAGTGTAAGAGGCAGACTTGAAAGTTTTTGGTTCACCCTGTATATATTATGCTTAGTTTGTGGATCAACAAATGTTTCAATCTGAACACATCTTGATGAGACTCTGTATTGAGCATTTTTGAAAAAATATTGGTTTTTAAGTAAATGTTATTAATATATTTGGCCGTATATATAAATTCAAATTATTTTCATATGACTATTCCTTATCTACGAGGGGTGTGCAATAAGTAATGACCCTGACCCACTTCCCATAGCAGTAGAGCAAAGAAACTTGGCACAGTTATTAGTCTTTCTCTACATAGGAATTGCTTATGACCTCACTCAGATTGTTCGCGAGCCCACCCGTGTGCCCGATACTACAGGTCAATATGCAAGCCTCCTAGACCTTTTTCTCACAACTTCCCCTGAGCTATGTTCATGTTCCTCTCTTTCTCCTCTAGGATCATCCGATCACTCCGTCGTATCAGTTAAGATAAAAACGAAATGTAATATGTCCCCAGACGTACCCCTCCACCGTACTGTATACCGATACTCCATGGCTGACTGGGATAACTTCCGTACATTTATATCTGATCTACCTCTGCATTCCATGTTTAAAAATGATGTGTCCTCTAGAGTATCAGATCTGACCGAATGGTTGATTATAGGCATAGATCGATTCATACCATCTAAAAAAATTCCAACAAAAACCTAACAACCAGCCATGATTCTCCCCAGAATGTGCTGCTGCCATCGCGCACAGAAATCACTTTTTCCATAGCTATCAGCATAATAGATGCACTGAGACTAAAGCTGCTTTCAGGAACGCCAGCAACCACTGTAAAAGAGTAATAAAAAATGCAAGAGAGCTATATGCCCAGTCTGTCAAATCCAAAATAGCTGATCAGCGGCTTGGTTCCCACCAGTTTTGGCAAATAACAAATAGGATCCTGAACAGAAGTGTGCATTCTATCGCAATCATTATCAATGGACCAGAGGTCATCTCCTCAGCTTCAGACAAGGCCAAACTATTTGCCAAAAACTTTGCAGCTAATTCTACCCTATGCGACGAAGGCCATCAACTCCCCATATTTCCTCCTATAACACAGAACACGCTAGGTAACATACAAATATCTGTGCATGAGGTCACCAAGCTAATCAAGAACCTTGATTCCAGTAAAGCAACTGGCCCTGACGGCATCCCAATTATAGTGTTAAAAAAGCTTCAACCAGAACTTGCTCCCATACTTACGAAACTGTTTAAACGTTGCCTTAAGGAGAAGTGCTTTCCAACACTTTGGAAAACCTCATCAGTATGCCCTGTATTTAAGAACTCAGGTGATGTCATCTCCCTCTCAGTACAGACCAATAAGTCTCCTGTGTGTCATGAGTAAGTTGCTAGAATCCATATTAAATAGAGAAATAGTCAACCACCTGAGTAGAAATAACCTTCTTAGTGAGATGCAATATGGTTTCCATTCTGCAAGATCTACCGCAGATGTGTTAATGGTTATATCTCATAGGATTAGTGAATCTCTTAACAAAGGCTTCCTTTCAAGGGCAATTGCTCTTGACATATCAAAGGCCTTCGACAAAGTATGGCATAAAGTCCTACTTCACAAGATCTCCAGCTACGGCATAACTGGAAATAATCTCTCTATCATAAAATCATTTCTCTCTGATAGGCTCATAAGAGTAGTGGTTGATGGGCAAAAATCAGAGGCCTGCAGTATTAATGCTGGAGTCCCTCAAAGGTCCATCCTGGGCCCAACTCTCTTCTTGATCTACATCAATGACCTCCCTAAACACATACTTAAATCATTCGTTGACATCTATGCTGATGACACGACCATCTACAGCAACACATCAAAGGCCGTAAATGACAAAGCTCTCTCTGATTCCCTCTCCTCTGATCTCGAACGAGTGGTTCAGTGGGGGAAGACGTGGCTGGTTACCTTTAATGCATCTAAAACCAAACTTCTATTTTTACATCATCAACGCTCTGATCCCCATCTGGCATCAATTGAAATGGATAGCTCTCGTCTAGCAGAAGCTCCGTGTTTTGACAAGCTTCTGGGCTTGACCTTCACTCCTGATCTGAAATGGAACACGTACATCAAGTCTGTTGCCAAGGTCGCTGGAAAGATGGTGAGATCCTTCTACCGCTCCAGAAGATATCTCACTACTGATGCAATTCTCTATCTATATAAAAGCCAAGTACGTCCAAGGATGGAGTACTGCTGCGATATCTGGGCAGGAGCTGCTAAAAACAGCCTATCCTGCCTTGACAGAGTACAAAATAGACTTCGTGGCTTAGTGGGGGATGCCCTTTTCTCTTCCCTGCAACTTCTCTCCCACAGAAGAGACGTTGCGAGCCTGTCCTTGTTTTATCATTATTTCCATGGCAGGTGCTCGTCTGAACTCCAATCTTTGGTTCCCCCTCGCCAATCTTTTCAAAAAACACCCGTCTAGCTGAATCCATTGTCAAAAACTTTCCCCACTCCTTATCTATGCCTAAATCAAAACGTAGATTCCATGAACAAAGCTTCTTTCTTAGAACTGCACGCCTGTGGAACTCTGTTCCGTTTGCCTGCTTCCCACCTGACTACAACTTGGATGTCTTCAAGTCCAACATAAACAAATTCTTAATGAACCGCCCCCTTAAGTAGATACTTTAAATATCCACACTAACGTACTGTACTTACAATAACCCTTATCCCTGAGTGTCTTCCGGGCCTTGATAAGTGGTGACCACCTTGTTAAAAAAAAAAAAAAAAAAAAGGGAACCACCCAGAGTTATGCATTTCTCTCATGATGCAGCTCTGGAGACCGTTTTTGTAGAACACCCTAGGTTGGTCCTCCAACCACGACATGACTTCAGAAATCAAGACTGCATCATCTGGGAAACGCTTTCCTTTCAAAAATAACTTCATGGCAAGGAAGAGGTGAAAGTCAGAGGGTGCAAGGTCAGGAGAGTAGGGAAGATGGGGAAGGATTTTATAACCACATACCTGTGCTTCTGATCTGGAGGGTACCTTTGCTGATTTTGCCCCGCCTCTTAATTTTGATAGCTTCCCTTAATTTCCTCAAAAGTGAAGCATAATAGGCTTCTGTAATTGTGGTATCCTTTGCCAGGAAATCTGTCATCACTACTCCGTCCTGGTCCTAGAAGACTGTGAGCATGACCTTGCCAGCAGAGGGCTGCACCCTTGCCTTCTTTGGAGGTGGTGAGTCCAAGTGCTTCCACTGGGCTTTGGTCTCTGGATCATAGTGATGGACCCAGGTTTCATCCTGTGTAATCAGTCTTTTGTAAAACTTTGACTCATCTTCTTGGCACATCTCCAAATTCATCCTCGAGCAATTGACGCGTTCTCGCTTCTGGAATGGTGTGAGCAACCTGGGAATCCATCTGGCAGACACCTTATGCATATGAATGATAGTTTCCACAGACCCTATACTAATCTTGACATCTTGGGCTATTTGGCAAATAGTAATGTGCCGATCTTCCAAAATGGCAGTCTCAACTTGATGGACAGATGCCTCATCAATGGCAGAAGGGGGGGGGGGAGGGGGGCGACCAGGTCTGGGTCATGTTTGAATTCACGATCCTAGCGTTTTATAAAGTCATATGATGGGGCATTACCACCATAAGTTTCTTTCATTTCATCAAAAGTTTCCTGTGGTGTGCGTCCTTTCAAATACAAAAACCGGATCACTGCTCGACGTTCAACAGGCTCCATTTCACACCTGACTCAGTTCAAACACCTGTAAAACAGAAACCACAATTAGTTCAGAGCTGTAATTTGCCACATAACCCGCAGAGATATAAATCATTGCACATGCAAAATTTCAGCTGGAAGTGGGTCAGGGACATTACTTATTGCACGTCCCTCGTATACAATGCATAAATTTCTGTTATTCCGTACAAGCTTTTAGAGAAGTATTTTCAAGGTTATAGGAAGTGTAAGCAAGCATGAAAATAACGTTTTTAACTTGTTATATTATTTAAGTATTGTTTTTATTTACTATTATTTTCATTGTTTTTATTATTACTGTTATGATCATTAATATATATATTCACACACACACACACACACTCATATAATTTTTGTTTTTTGTAGTGATAGTCATATTAAAAACCCTCTTTTCTATTTATTTAAAAAGAAAATACAACTTTGTTATATATGGGTCCTGGAATTGCATTCATCTGCAATAAATCCAGTTAATTTGCATATTTCTTTTAAACATTCATTTTAATTAATTCCCTATTAGTTTTTTTCGGTTTTCTCATGAGATGATCATCTTTAGTTAACTTTTACGTGTAATTATATTCATGCAGATATTCTACATGATTGATACTTGTGTAATATTTGTGTAAAACGTTTATAGCAAACATAAAACTCTTTCTGTATATTTTTATGTATGTGTGTATATATATATATATATATATATATATATATATAATTTGTTTAAAAAATATTGCCTACCAAACTCCTCTCTCAGTTTTTGGTCTACAGACATGAAACCTAATATATAGAGTAATCGAACCCATGTGGAACTTTATATTTGGGTTTTAGCTGGGGAAAATCCGTGCGGAAGTGTGAAAATAAAAAAAAAATGGAATTTTCCAAGTGACGGTCCAACGACATGCATGCATAACGTAATAGATATTGGTTCATGTTTTAATTTTTAGCTTTGCAGAAAACGTCTTCATAGTATTAACATCAAAGTAAATCGTAAGCTAAACGTTTTAGTTTTGATTCTCGGTGGTGCTGGTGGCGCAGGAGTAGCAGTGTCAGAAATTTCGTGAAAATAGTGAATAATTCCACCCCATCTTTCCAAGCTTATAACTCCTCGAAAAATGTAATTCAAGCCCTAATTTTTTTTTTTTTCAATTAAAGGAGCAAGGACCAAGGTTTTATTAAAAAAAAAACAAAAAAAAAAAAACAATGTGTTTTTTTTTTTAAAAAAGGTTTTAAACTTCGGACTTTACAGGTAAATTTCTAAAAAAGCGATTTTTTTTTTGTTTTAAATTTGAATATATTATTTATTGACCTTTTCTCTTCAATTTGTGATATATAAAACTCCCCGACATAATTAATTATTTACTTTTTAATAGACATTTCAAAATGAGAGGCGTGAATTATTCGACCCCCTGTCTTTCCAAGCTTATAACTCCTCGAAAAATGTACTTCAAGCCCTAATTATTTTTTCAATTAAAGGAACAAGGACCAAGGTTTCATTAAAAAAAAAAAAAAGACAAAAAAAAGACAAAAAAAAACAATGTGTTCTTATAAAATAAGGTTTTAAACTTCGGACTTTACAGGTAAATTTCTAAAAAAGCGATTTTTTTTTTTGTTTTAAATTTGAATATATTATTTATTGACCTTTTCTCTTCAATTTGTGATATATAAAACTCCCCGACATAAATTAATTATTTACTTTTTAATAGACATTTCAAAATGGGTGACACTTGGGGGGGCGTGAATTTTATAAAAAAACGTTTGTCTAAAATATTATATTCGGTTTATTGGAAAGAACATAAAATTTCACATTGACCCTGAAAATATCGTAAAAATAGAATCAATAGAAAAATTTTGATAGATTTTTAAAGTTTAAAAATTGAAAAATATTGAGTTCGGAAAATTCATTACTGTTTTTAAAAAGAAAAAAAATATTTCTATTACTTTTAAAACAACTGTAATAGTTTATTTTGGAAGTATAATCCATAAAGAAAATAAATAACCCACTTTTAACAGAGAAATTACGAGATTTTTATATTGTATTCGCAGTTTCGTGTTAGGGGTGTCAAAAATTCCTACAAAAATTCTGATACTGCTAGCGCAGGAGTCATTTTTAAACTTTTTAAATCATTACTATATATTGAGTCAAATATAACATAATAATAAATACGAAATCTGCATAAATGAAAATATATTTAAGCGTATTTTACGACCGGGCAATGCCGGGCGGCCTGCTAGTATATATATCTCCATAACACATTCTTTCAGTTTCTCATCAATTCGTCACCCAAATATTTAGTGTTATATATTGAAATCATTTAGCTTTTAATGCTGATGCCGCACACGCATTTAAAAATGTAAAAACAACGACGTTGTTCTTTGCCAAACGGTTACAAGAATTTATGTGGAATATTTCGAATGTTATGACAAGACATGAACGCAAACATAAAATTTCTGGTGTTCTCAACGTTTCTCGTTTTGATTAATTCTACTCATTTTGCTACACTTTCGGACAAAGAGCAGAAGATTGCTCGAAGTATCAAAATAAAATATAAATTAAAAATATCGTTTTAATGTTTCTTGCACCTTCTCTAACGCCGATGATATGAACATGTAAAGCAACATCTGAAAATTGGAACCTAACTGAAATTAAAACAGGCTTTGTATAGGGCTATTTCAATAGAAAATGAAAATAAATTTTTAAGATAAGCATAATTTTCGAACAATGAGATGAATTAAATCGTATATTAATTAATATTGTTGTTCACAGTCTTACAAAATATTGTTGGGCCACAAGACAATCTCAGCCAAATAAAATAGCTCAATATACAAGACAGAACAAAGTAAAAATTGTAAGTTTTATATTTAAATTTTTTGCAGTAAAATATAGAAATTTAAATACTTAAATTTATTATTTGAATAAAGAATACACGGCATTTACAATTCTTTCATTAATCCATGGATTTCCGACATCGTTTTAAGGTGATCCGATGTTTAATTGAATTCTCCCATTGGATCACCTTAAAATGTTTTTTTTTTCTATATTCCTTTAAAAATATTTTTAATTAATTTTCAGTGCATGTGCTAAATAGCAAAATTATGTTTATCCATAATAAAATATTTGCTAAAGACATTTCCGCTGAAGAGATAAGCTTTACATTGAAAATCCATGGATTAAAGAAAGAACTTTAAATGTCATGTATTTTTTGTTCAAATAATAAATTTTTGTTTTTAAATTTCTATATTTTACTGCAAAAAATCTAAATATAAAACCTACAATATATATATATATATATATATATATATATATATATATATATATATATATATATAGTAGGGGTACCCAACGTTGACTGATGATCAACAAATGTTTCGTACTCTCATATTTTTGTCATTGAAATTGGTGAAATCGCCCATTTTTCAATCAGACCGATTGATTGCCTGCTCTAGTTGGGGACTCATCGGGAGGAAACTTCATATGTCTTCCCTGCAGTGACTTGGTCCACAATATCTTGTCTACATTGCACTGTAAAAAACAACTGTTGATTTTGTAAAATTATTTTTATTTTTAACGGCTTGCATTAAAGTTTAAAATGCAATGGTAAAGTATCATGGTTCAGTTGTACATTGTGCAGAAGAATTCATGTTGAACACAGCCTTGTCATCTCAAATAACCTACTCTTAATTTTATATGACTGGTTTTTCTGCTTGTGCGGTGATAATGGCTTGAATTTATTGTAGCTATTTCAATAATAAATGAGAATAGATTCTTAAGCTGAGCATCATTTATTTCATCTTCTATTTTATTTATCTTAATGTGTCTATCCATACGCCGCTTTATTGTAAATCTTTATTTTTATTATATTCTGGTGGTGGTGGGGGGGGCTTGCCCAGTTGTAAAGTACGTTTAAATATATTTTAATTTGTCCAAACTTCATATATATTAATAGCGAGGGGAAGGCGAGGCGCCCGGGCATAAAATACGCTTAAATATATTTTAATTTGTCTAGGCTTTATATATATTGTTATAGAGTTAGGATTTCAAAAGTGAAAAAAAATAAGTATTTAAGTGCTATCAATTAGAATCAAAACCAAAACTGTAGCATTCAAAGCCGGTAACGTTATCATTGTACCAGCGTGACACACATATAAACTGATTAAAAATAAACTAACATGAAAGTACAAAAAAAGAATGGCTCGTAAAAAAAAGTACATAAAAGAATGGCTCGTAAAAAATCCAATCATTTGAGGTCCCTGGTGCCGCTCTGCAACTTTGTTTTGAAGGAGATAGTTTGAAAATTTGGCGGCAGACAGACAGACAGCCGTTTATATATTAGATACACACATTCGATCACACTGTAATTTATTTTATTTCATTCTGACTTCTCCTTCTCCTCCATCTGTATCTCTTTACCTCACCTTTTTATTTTTTAAACTCTATTTTCACTGGATTTCTTATACTCTTTACTGCATTTTATTTCATCTTATGCGGCTCATTTATTTCCTTATCTTTTATCACCTGTTTATAATCTTTGACCACCCTTATTTAATCCCTTTGCTCATTGAATATGTCTTTTATCTCATTATACAGCCCTCTCCCTCTGTGTCTTCCCTCCATATCATTATCTCCCTCATATTATATTATCCTCCGTATTTCTCATATCCCCTATTCTAAATTTCTCTCAAGTTCCCAGTACAGCTTAAATTCACCAACATTAGTTTAACCCCCCCAGCATACCCTGCACACCCCCTGTCCGTTATTCCTCTATATGCCAGACACCTTAATATCTACCCCCAATTATTCTCTTAACTAGATGTCGCAGTGAAATGTTTGCAACCTTGCTCCCTAGCTCCTCTTCTAATGAAAAGCATTAGGCTTTAAAATACCTTGATATAAAGAGCATATAACACCTCTCCCAATTGTGTTTTTTCCTCATTACATCGATAAATCTATATATACCAATATAAGGCTTTGTCTTGTCTAAAATGCTATTACATATACGTGTGTGTGTGTGTGTATATATATATATATATATATATATATATATATATATATATATATATATAATATAAAGCTCTGTGTGTGTGGTCACGAATAGGCTCCTATATGGTTGACTATTTTAAAAAACTGATTACATATAATGATAGAAGATTTATCGAGACACAGGAATGGGTATGTTTGATCTGACAGAACTGTGGTTCATTAAAATTGTGGGGTCTGCATTCGCGCCTTGTCCACAAAGTATGGAAATAAAAAAATCTAAAAATTTAAAAAAAACGTTTGCAAGTGTTTTTGATATAGACGTACATAATTATACTTTGATAAGTATGTTTTAACTTAAATAGGGGTGGTATAATAAAATTGTGGGGTCTGCGTTTGCGCCTGGCCTCCATAGAATGGAAATAGGCACAAACTTTAATAAAGACTTTTCATAGTTTGAAGAAATATGGTATAATAAAATTATGGGGTGTTCATTCGCACCTGACCTCCATAGAATGGAAATATGTCACAAAGTTTAACAAGGTTTTTTAATATAGATCCACAGAATATTGTGATAAGTGTTTCAGTGTGAACAGGTATGGTATAATAAATTATGGGGTTTATCTATTTTATTTTTACTTTTATCATATTTTGCTTTGGTTTTGATACCCACAAATTCGAAGCTATCTCTTTACAACCCTTCTTTTCATAACCTATCATACTTTCATAAATCAGAGTCCATTTTCTGTAGGCTGTTTTTGAACCCAGTCAACGACGGGTACTTTTGCTAGTATATATATATATAATTATAAAACTCAAATGACCTTGTAACGAGTGAAGTAACCCACTTTCCAGTTTACGACATCCGTTTGCGCATGCGCACATAAACATTAACCCATAACAACGTAAACAAATAAACACAAATTGCTTCTTTTGCAGGTTTTGACCTGCGCACTGAAATATTAACGTTATTATTTCGAAATTATTTAACATGGGAAGAGTGGCGGTGTTTTGCAACTATTCTTTATTACAACTATACTGTCGCTATTTTCTTACAACTAAACAACTTTAACCCATTGACAAACATAAGAACAATTGTAGTAAAGCCAAGACTACTACTACACTCTATCCGTCCCTTTTCCTTCCTTCCTTCTTTTTTTATTTTTTGTTACATTTCTAGATATAAAATAGTTGTGTGAGAACGGTGAATTTGTTGACACATTTACTAATCTATTTCAATATTAGTTTTATTTAATTTTATTTATTTAGGTTTTATTTTTTTGCTTCAGGTTTTTTTTTTTGTTTTTTTTTTAGATTTTAAGTTTCTATAACTTGGTTGAAGGATTCCAATATAGGTTTTTAATTCTTATATTTCTCATCGGTAGGTTCATGTGCGTTTTTGCTGCTAAATGACTTTCGTCTGCGTTCAATTCGTAGGAAAATCGTGTTTAATTTTCGATTTTTGAGCGTTTATTCGGAAAAATAGGTAACTTTACACGAATAGGGAGGATTTTTTTTTCATGTTTGAGTGATCTGGCCGTGATGTTTCATTTTAATATACTTTCATAGAAATGTTTCTGTTATGTAAAAAAAAAACTATTTTCTTTACGTCACAAGTGTCACGCTCATACATGAATTCCATAGCTAATATAACATACTGACCCAACGGGTCGTCTAGTATATATATATAGCAGGGAGACCTGACATTGGATGATGATCTATGGATGTTTCCTACTCCCATATTTTTATTGTCATCGAAATTGGTGAATTTTTCAATCAAATCAAATAATTGCCTGCTCTAATTGGGAACCCGTCGCAATGCATTTGGAGGAAGTTTTACATATCTCCCCGCAATGACTTAGTTCACAATACATTTTAGTTTACATTGCATTGTAGAGAAACTATTGTTGATTTTATAAAAAATATTTTTATATATGACGGCTTGAATTAAAGTTTAAAATGCAAAAGTAAAGTATCATGGTTCAGTTGTGCTTTAAACAGAAATATTCATTTCGAATGTGCCCCTGTCATATCAAAGAACCTACTATTGATCTTATATGACAGGCCTTTCTGCTTGTGTTGAAATAAAACTTCTCAAGCACACTTGTGATGTTAGACTGCGTAAGGTGTTAACTTTGGTCAAAATTTATTTGATTCTCGATTATTGATACTTTGTATTAGACATTCTGATACAGAACCTATCTAAGAACACTGCCAGATACATAAAGTACATTTGTGTGAAATTTTATATAAATGAGTTTAGCTATTTGAGTCCATAGAAAATGTACTCACACGCACACACAAAATTCCGATTATATAATAGTAGATACATACTCTATCCAAAAATGGTATATATGTATGTTGTTATGCTCGTACTGATTAGATGTGACGGTATTTTTTTTCCAGATGTTATTGACACTGTTAGCACCATTGTGGTCGTTACATCTACAACCGATCCTGGCCACTCTATTCTCTAGCCATCACAGCCGTGCTTTTATTTACATTTTTATCTTCATCAAAACGGCATATCACAACTATGATGATAATAACGGTTTCCAAGTGTGAACAATGGATTCAGTATTGTGTTACAGTTTCAAAATTATATTTTAGAAATAATTCCAATCTTGTGTCGTCCCATAATACCTAATCATTGTCAACATCCCCCCTCTGATGACATTTTTTATATGAAAATGTTAAAACTCACCTTTTTTTTTCTATTTAATATGAATTTTATTGTTTGGAATTCTGTTTTCTATGATCTTACCAATTTCGTTTCATTCCTACATTTCTGCTTTGATCTTTTACGATTAACAGATTCCTATCGGTCTTTGATGCAATGTGATCACATTAGGAGGTTACCCTGATAGTAATTAATTTTCAGCACAAAGGAATTCACTTGCTATGAACTATAATGCTATTACTTACTGTGATTATCTATGTAGAATCTCTGTCACTCAAAACCTTGACACCCAACTGCTGAGCAGGAATTCTGAAAAAATAAAAATAAGTAAAACTTTATGCTCTAACCTTAAATGAAACGTTCTATAACATTTTTTTTTTACTTTTACGATTCTCATTGTTTTGGGATTTTTTTTTTTTTTTCTTCCAAATTTAATTTTTGATGGGAATCTGTCCCTGTGTTAAAATAACTTTCTTGGACGGACCACTTCAAGCCATACCATACTTGACTTGTGTGTCAAGTGTTGAACATTGCTGAATTCTTTACAAGCTCAACTAATCGAAAAACACCATACTTTAATTTAAATGAATATTTGCTGAAATAAACGCATTTTTTGGACCCAAATAAAATTATTTTGATTAATGTATACATTGGTGTATGCAATATTGTCTGACAATATTACATGGTGTCAAGCATGGTATACTATTTGGATTTAAAGGTTCACTTTTTTGGTTTTACTAGACTTTCTGCATTTACTTTGATGTCACTATGTGTGCCAGTCTACAAAGTGCATTCTCTTTTAGCTTTCAGAATGCATTTCTCAGTGTATAAGTGTTTGTTACATTCTGTTAAAAAAAGTATTAGTCATCATTATTGTTAGACTGAATTACACACAATCAAAAAAAAGCATCGTGCATTTGTTAAGGCTCTGTATAAAAATGAAATTTGACATTTGTACAATTTACTAAAACAAATACTAATCAAGAATTTAAAATAACTGCATGGCCCAATTGTTAAAAATTTTGATTATTTGAATATAAATTATTTGTTATTGTTTTCTTAATTGAAATCAATATTGAAATATGAAAACGTGTTAAAAATGTTGAATGAAAGATTGGAAAAAAAGATCAAGTGCTATTAACACTTTTTTGATTAAATTGAAAGTCAACTGGGGAGTTTTTGTTACTGATCGTTTTTTTGTTTTTGTTAATAAATTTTTTCTAGAAATAAAGAAAAAAAATGTCTGAAATTTCTAAATATTAAAACAAGAATAAATTTTCATCTTGGCTTAATTTTTTTTGCTATAAAAAAACTTTATGTTGGGAAGAATTGTAATGATGTTTTTGGAAGAAACCAGAGAAGGAAATAGATTTAATATAATTAATAAGATACTAGTTTATATCCGCTGCTTGGTGTGTTGCTACACTACCCGGTTTTGTCAATTTCCTTTTTTCCCTTAGCTTCTACCATTTTACAGTTGGTGCACATAAAAAATATTTGTGAGGTTTTGTGAAAAAAATCCACTGTTTAGCATTTGCATCAGAGAGTAAATAACTACGATGAATGTATTTAAATTAGATGGTGTTTGTATTGGCAAAAATATTGCAGGCTATGTTTTAAGCAAAAATAATTTGGTTCAAACTAATGCCGTATACATTTTTGTGGATTATCAACAAAAAAAAAAACATTTCTTAGTTTAAATAAAGTATTTATGTATTTTTTTTGTTTGTGTTTTATATTGATTTCGTAAAATTTCTAAATATATATCCAGTTAAAAACTTTTAGACTTATGTAAGATTTAAACTGTAACAAGTACTGCATTATTACTGTGTATTCTACCTATTCTATTTTTTGTCAACCAATCATGATTCTATTTGCATATGAACAAACTCTAACAACACCATAACTTAATAGTATATAGATTAATTTAAGTGAAAAAAATAAAAAAATTTAAATTAAAATATTTCAATATGTTAAGACGTTAGGATAGACTATGAAAGTTTATGGACCTTTGCACACATCAAAATTGTATTCTTTGATATTTGTTGTCTGCCTGCATGTTTTTCTTGTGTCAGCAAAATGTTCATAATTACACATTAAATCATTATTTTTAAAACTTGCTCTTAATCAAATATTTATTAAAAATCAGAAGTGCAATTAAGTAAAATAAAATATTTAAACCTTTAGTTAAACAAAAATATTTTGTAAAAATCTGATAATGCAGAAGTAAGAAAAGGAAAGTAAGATGTAATTAAATAAATGACATGAATAAAGAAGAAAGGAAGATATTGTTTATTTCTATATAATGTTTCACTGTACAATATACCAAATTTGACTCATTAAATCGCTATTGTCGAATCGACTTCCATAAAAAAATAAGAAATCAAAAAAAAAAAGGTTTTTAATACCCTCTTGTCAGGCTGGGAAAGCAAAAAGAAAACTTATCTTTTATTGGCCATTTCTAGTATATTATCGTATGTGCATTCAATCCTTCACAAAATGGCATACATGCTGTTAAACATAGCAAAACAATTGACAACTTGTTTGTCTAATAAAAATTGTCAGATAATATATCTTATGTCTGTGAAAAACATAACTTTTTAATACTCATTTTCTTTTTAAATATGCATTATTTCTACATTATACGGTTATTTCTGCTTTAGGGGGAGAATGTAGCAACCCTATTTGAAGTAAGTGTCCCTAATAATACTGGCTTAAACTGAGCTGAAGGAAAAAAAGAACTAAATACTAAGCGAAACTGGAATCTTAGGAAGATCTCCAGCATTCTAGTAATCATATGAGCTACCGAGTTCATGAAAAATAATTTCCAAACCTAGCAGGCAAATATACCCAGTGACCCAAGTGCAAGAGAGATCCAAACACTTATGCTCAAAGAGATGGATAGGATCCTAAAAAAATGTCTTGGTTGGAGTCTCTGAAATAGCATGTAAATATTAGGCATCTGGTAGGATGCCCTATTCCCAGAAAAAGAAAAAAAATAAGAAAATGACCAGCTTTTTGTTCTCCTAATGAATAATAGTATTCCAAATGGTGTCTTATTTATTCCTTGTAACATGCGTTCGTTGTCTTCTAACAGCCATGTCATAGTTGTTGCTTTTTTACGAAGAATCGTACTTCAACTAGTAGCATTATACTTGATAAGCAGATATTTTAATATCAGTAAATCAAAATGGAATGAAAAATCAATTCGAATTATTGGTGTTTGTGATGGTAGCTCGCTGGGATGGAGGGAAGGGGTTATTTGTTGAGTAACAAAAAATGCCTTAGACTTTCACATCTGAAATTTTATTTTGCTTTCCATCCATTGTTTGATTCTTCCAGAGTCGACAGGTGTTTGCGATTGGTACTTTTAATCAAACTTGCAACTAACCCTGTCTACTGCTACTCATCTATTCTCTTATATATATATATATATACCCACACACATACTCACATATGTATATGTTTCATCCTTGTGGAATCATCAGTGTAGAGCTAACTGTTCTAACCAGTCATGTGATTTTAACCCTGGAACTAATATATATATATATATATATATATATTTGAAAATTTTCCGGGGGGTACAGAATTTTATAATGGCTAAATACAGACCAAAAAACTTAATGAATTTAAAAAATGAAAATAAAGGTTAGCTAACCAGGTTTCGTTCCTCACTTATCAAAGCTAAATCGAGGAAAATACAATTTAAAACAAACAAAAAAGTCATGAATATCGCAAAGATTAGATTTTCAGAACATTGCAAAGATTAGATTTTCGTTTGAAACAGCATGTGTCTTCAAAGATTTGTTATGCAAATTTTTCACCCTCGGATGTTCTGAGTAATACGTATGGTTCTGCGATTTGCGACCATCTTATAAATAACCATGCGTGTGCCACGAATTTCAGTGCTGACATGTTTACGATCCTTAGTAAGTCGCACTCTCCCTATCATTTGAAAATTTTAGAGACTCTTTTTATTAAGTCTTTGAGACCTTCTCTTTGCAAGCAAAAAGAAAATCTTCTAGGACTTAATTTAGTCTCTATGTAATTTTTCCCCTGTTTATTTCTGATTATTATTATTAATTGATATTCTCAAAATTTCATTTCCTTTAGCATATTAAAAGGAGTTTTAGGGAACAAAAATATATACGCACATTCACAAATTTGAAAACACAAATATTTTAAATTTGCATTAAACTTGATCTAATGATTAAGCAAGATTTTCTTAATTTGCATTAAACTTGATCTAATGATTAAGCAAGATTTTCTTAATTTCAATTTCTTTAAAATCCTTAAAGCTTTAGCCTTTTTCTAGAATTGAAATCCTGTCATAAATTTTGCTATAATGAAAGTGTAACGTTTCACACATTTACACACGTCGACCAGACATGTTGTAGCAGAGTATGCTGTAAGGAACATAGGACAAGTAATAACTCTACTCCTACTTTTTTCTTTTAATGACAACATTTATTTCTGAATACTTTCCCGAATAAATCGTGATCGTGCTCCTTCTCTCTGACCTCTGTTCTCTTGAACGTAATCTTGAAGGTGCTTTTCTGTCTGTTCACAAATTCTTTTTATAGTCTTTTCCTTTTTCTCTACTGTGACGTCAGCATTTGTATATGCGCTGTTACAATATAAAAGTATTATATCTTCATTTTAATCTTCATAATGGGGCATAAAAATGGTACAAACCATTAAAAGAGTTAATTTTACCTCCCCTGAAATAAATATTCTAACGTGTGTGTGTATATATATGTGTGTGTGTGTGTGTGTGTGTGTGTGTGTGTGTGACTTGTTTCAGACAATATATTCAGATTAAAATTTATTCAAATTGCTTTGAATACAATTTTTGTATTCGAAAGCTGAATCATATTTGATAAAATACAAACCATTTATTTTACATACTCTTTTTTTTTTCTTTTTAAGTTTTAATTCAATTAAGCTCTTAAATTATATCTTGAAATCCTTTTAAAATCAATAAGATTTTATTTTCAATAGCTATACTAATTTATGTAGAAAAGAGGGGAAATAATATCTGACATTATAATAATAATTATGGAATTAGATGCTATAGAAATCCCTAAAAGTGCATGTGTATGAAGGGGAGGAGCCATCTGATGTAGTCTTGGCAAATTTCGGTAAGCATGAAGATTTTCAAGGAGGCAGTGTCTCACGGTCAACAATCAACGAAAGCAGTTTCTTCAGCAATTCCGAGCTTGAAAAAAAATGTTTCTAAAAGTCATGAAAGTTGTTCACGTGTGGTAGACACATGTAGATCAAAAAGAAACTCTAGGTTGTTGTTAGTGAGATGGTTAATAATTTAATGGGATTTTGCTAAGCCAATTGCTAGACATCAGAGCTTCAATCTATCCAAACCCAAGGAAACAAAGCGTTCAATGTATTGCAGATGGAAGGTATTCACTTGGTTGCACATCTCTGACTGCTTTTCAGTCAATGTTCTGAGCAAGTGATAAGTGTTCCAGAGAGATGATGTAAATTCTAAATGTGGAGGCACTAAAGCTGTATTTGATTTGAAATCGATGGCTACAGAATGGCTAACAAAGGTTTTGCTAAGTAATGCCAAGATATACGGCATAATCATGTTGACACACCGGTTCTCATTCAATCACTAAAATTAAGTAATAGCAAGTGCTCGGCTGAACTCCAATCTATGGTTTTAATCCTTTGCCAAACATTCACAAAAACACTCGACTAGCTACAACCACTCTATACGATTTTCCCCCACTCTCTATCTGTGCCTAAATCTAAATGCAGATTCCATGAACAAAACTTTTTACTCCAGACTGTTCCACTGGCCTGCAACATAGTAGCCTTCAAATCCAATGTAAACAAATTCTTATTGAACTGTCCTCATAATTAATCAAATTCTACCCAATTTACACCATTAATGATTACTACACTACCATCTTACATTCATTAACCCTTATCCTCAAGTGGCCTTCAAGCCTTGATAAGTAGTGACTCACAAGTAAAAAAGAAAATGTTGAACCTGGTCAGTACCAAATGGGTAACCATTTAGGAATTCCAGGCACAATTGTATGCAGAAGGACGTTGACACCTCCCTGCAAGAACTGTAAAAACCCAGTGACATCATCTCCCTTGATGCTGATATACAAGCAACTAATGACAGCTTGTAAATTTGATATACAAGCATGAAACGGCCTCCTTTGGGGAAAGCCAATTCAGCCCACCTAGGGTGAGTACCACTTTTGCATGGTAAGTAATGCCAAGAGACCTTAGGACTTCTTGTAGGTTGAGATGTGATTTGACTAAAGCAAATTGCTGAGGATAATAATGCCCAGGTAAGATTAATTCCCCTTTATGAATTTTTCTATGTCCGCATCCTGCAGATAATTAATTTTAATTTATATAATATGAAATGTTTATACTAAAAAAAACAGGTATCTTTAAAAAAAAATAATGTTAACTTTAAAAATATATTATCGTCTACTTATTTCTTTGTTTCATTTTACTTCTATGTAAATTCTCAGGAGTCAAGCGACCCCTTCTTGAGGCCAATGCTTGATTTCTATAGGAGATAGATATTCACGTATCCCATTAAAATCTCTTTTACCTCTCAAACTTTGAGTTAGTGAAAAAAGTAAAGAACATTAATTTTTCTCTAATTGACCAATTAACTGTATATCTTTCTCTTGATCTTACCGGATTCCAGGACAAGAATTCATCTAGCCTGGTGGAGTATTCAACTTAGTTTTGTTGCTATAGGAAATATCACTTGGAGAAGGTGCATCAACCTTTGTGTATGCTATTGTGGGTTAGTCATACTGAAGGGGTCTCATGGGCTATGAATACTATGCTATTGTAACTATTTAGTCAGGGTTTACTTGTAGGGAGAAGTGTTCTCATACCAGGTTGTCCTGACAAATCTCTATACAGAGCCATCTTAGACACTCAGATAATGTCTAGTAGGCATTCAAGTTCTCTGCATATTCTATATATTTGTGTGCTCCTCATCTAAAATGATGAACTTCTACATATTTGAAAATTAATAAAAGAATATAAAAAAAAACATGTAAATTTTATTTTATTTTTATTTTTTTTGTTTTTTTTTCACGTTCAACTCTAACAAGACATATCGTCACTTGGACGTAAGAAGCTATTATTTAGGACTATGCCTGGGAAAGGAAACGGAATTCCAAGGTCTAGCTTAGGGACTTCAACAGTGAAGGGGTGTTATTTTGTTATGTTGCTAAGTGGGTTTGTCAGAGATATGTATGCTGAGGGCCACAAGTGCAACAAGTTCATCAGAGCACATTCCATTAAAATATTTGTAAAACAAGCACGGAGATGCAACATTGTGGCGATGAGACGGAGGTTGGAGCTTAGTTAACAAGGTGGGACTTATTAAATTGAAGACTTCTTTTTTGGACACTATTCAAGAGGGGGAGACTAGTGGTAGATGCACCGGCCCAGATGTGTCAACAATACTCCATGCATGGGCGAATTATAAATGCAATTTTAATTTTAATATTTCTGAAAGTTCGTTATCAAAAACTCTTTTCTTTCATAAAAGAAAAATGGACAACTGAACATCAAATATGTTTATAAGTCCTTTTCATTGCATCTTTTTTTCTTTTTTTTTTTTAATTCAAGCAAATCTATGTTGATAAATACGGTTCCTTCACATCAGAAAAGAAAAAATGTCAACTTGATAAAAAAAATCTACAAGAATTTTTATAAGGTGAATCTTTTGGAGAACTAGTTTCTCTTTCTCTCTCTCTCTCTATCTATCTATCTATGCATTTGATCATCCAAGACATATTTGACAAGACTACATGTTTTTGTCTTATATTCTTTCATGCAGACATAAGTTTGAGTTTTGATGACGGAATTCTTTGAATATTGTCAAGCATTGAAAACTGAGAGGCACTTTTGATGTGTTTGTCTCTGAACGACATTTACAAAGATTCGTTTTTTTATTTTTATTTTGTTGTTTTCTATATTTATTCTTCAAGCAAAACATTTTATTTTCAACTTTGATGCTTCAATCACATCACTTCTGAAAGAATCAGCCTCCTCTACCTCGTCTTCGTTCATAGTTTTCCACCTTTGTCTGTGTCTGATTTCTGTTTTGTCTACTGCTTTTCACAATCTATTCTAAGAAGAAGAAAAAATAAAGCAATAATTTCAAAACTATGCGTATTACTTACTTTGCTCCCAGAAGGTTGACAGGGGAGGGGCATATTTAACTTAGTCATTTTAAAATGAGGATCGATACCTGTATTCTAAACAGTAAATAAAATTACTCCTATTAGGCACATTCGAGTAATATACAACTTTTTATGGGTATATTCACCACTATGATTTTATGTGGCCCTTCGCCGGTCTTCTTAGCCCGAGGATCAAAGATCAAAGTCTAGTATCTGTTCCGGCAGATGCTGCACTAAAAGTTATGTGGGGACAACCCCACATATTAGTCCATTGCTCTTAAGGCAATCAGTTTTGGTCAATGTAGGGGAAACCCTTCATACCAATTGTCACTACCAGTTCCTCTACCCCCTCGGGGGAGCTGATCCCCCTTTCCTCCTCCCTTCCTCCCCCCCACCTTTCCGCTCTCTCCGCATTAAAAAACGGCCTTGAGCCTAATTTGCTCTCGTGAGGAAGAAAATATCTATTGCCACCTCATGAGGACAAAGTTAGGTACGAGATAACTTCTTTTATGAAGACTGTCTTTTACATTTTTTTTTTTTTTTTTTTTTTTTTTTTTTTTTTTTTGATAAATCGTTAAACTGAATATATGTCCCTGTCGTTAAGAATCCACATTTGAGTCTGAATAGAATAGTACTCGTCGCTTTTCAAAACTCAGGGTGAATACAAAGAAAAAAAAATCACTTCAATTTCCTTTTCCAAAATGCCTTACTAAAAATGATATAAAGGAATAGTCACTACATGGGAGTCGTTTTCTCTAAATGCAAGATGAGTATGCCAGTCACTCTATACTGTTGATTGTATGTCTGCACTCTTGAAGTGTAGATCTAAATATGCTCTATAACTCCACATAGCAAATAATATAACTAATTTACTATGTTAATAAAATGATCTCGATTCTTCACCTGACACTTTAGTTTCAAGAACTTCCGAAACAAATTTTTCACATTCACCATTTACAACACTATCTAATGTGTGTTTTGTAAAACTATGTGTACATTTCATTCCCGTTTAAAATGACAATCACAAATGTGTATTTCTACATAGAAAGTAGCAAACAGTTTCACTCTGTATCCATAAGTACTTTCACTCTACTTACGTCACCGTGTTATTTTATCAACCGGTGTAGTCATTTTCACAATATAAGTATTTCATTTCCAACCCAGCGTTAATAACATGCCATATTTTGAACATAATTATAAGCACTCTTTTCAATTCTGTTACATTCTACCTTGCTTCCTGATTTAATCTGAAGAATAAGTTATACTGCTTGATTTCAAGTAGTGAAATGTGCCTAATATATTTTTTATTACCACCGTTTTATCTGCTTAGTTACATATTTTTTGATTACCGATGTGTATTAACGATCCGACAATTTCGTCAGACTTTACAGATTTCTGTAAAGCCTGATGAAATTGTTGACTTGTTGATATGATTCAGTAATCGAAACATGTGTAACTAAGCAGATAAAACGGTAATAAAAAGATTATATATATTTTTACCCTACGATAGTATTAAGCACTCTTTTTAGGTTTTTACTAATTACCATTTATTGCTATATATATATATATATATATATATGACTACTTGTAACCCATTTACCAGTATTTGGTCCATTTCATTCAAAAAATTATGAATTGTGGTAATATCTGTTAAGGAATTCTTGCATAACTAAAAACATTAGTTCTTTACTTGTATATTATTCATAAGGATAATGTAGAAATAAAACGACAGATTATTTTGCTATCTGATTTTCTTACATGTTTATAGTATGACATCCTAAATACTCTGTCGTTAAGAAATATTAGTGTTTGTAACATGCAATGAGAGAAATACATAGCTGTGAGAGATCGGGGACTTGGTCAGTTAATTATGACTAATTAGAAAAATTGAAGCATTCTCTTTTTATAATTTTATAGGATATTGGATAATGCATTTATTAATAAGACTTTTTTCTTTTCAAATTCTTTTTTAAATTAAAGTTGAATAAAGTTCCGTTTTAATATAAATCTTTTTAAAATCTGGTTACAAAGATGGAAGCACTAACGAATAAAGATTGATTTAGCATGAACATTAAATATAAATTATATAAGTTTAAAACTTATTTAAACTTATTAATTCTAATCTGTGTCTGAAACTGAAAGGAAAACAATATTTTCATTGTTACTGTTAAGATTAGTGGGCTTAATTTTTTTAATGTTTGCTGCAGAAAATGTCCTAAGGCCAAATGAGCAAAACAGTGTGAATATAAAAAAACAAAACGGAGAAAAGAGAATGACATTAGTTAAAATCTTATAATAATGAAGAGTATGTCTAATAAAAACTCACGTGTCACAAAGAATTAAATTATTTTCTTATTTTAAAATTAATAATTTTTAATTCATAAATAACCTTTATTAAAACCAACAGCCACTCGAGGATCAGAGTTAAGGAAATGAAATGATTATCAGTTGAAAGTTGAAAAATATCACGAGAGGATTGCAAATGATTAATGAAATGAACAAAGTTTGATTACTTTATTTATCTCTCTAGGAGATGAGACATATGGTCATGCGTTAAGTTAAAAAGCCAGTGCACTAGGATTAATGCACTATGGTCAACAAAAAACTGTCCGAGCAACCTTGTCAGCATTCCCTGGTAAGGGGGTCACAGGCGATTAGCCATAAACTAATTCCTGCTTAAAGAATGTAAAGCCTGGGAGGGTGTACCTTTTAGAACTGACCAGAACTACACTTCAACTCGACAGCAACAAAGTCACTGGTTGAGTATATATCCCCAACATATCTGAAAATGAGTTAATTCATGCAGATTGTCTATGACAAATGTTTGTTGACGTTAGATTTGAAGTGACCATGTTGTAGTTTTTTTTATTGCATTTTCACTCCAAACAAGGCACGGTGCCACTTCGATGTAGAAGGCTACTATCTGGGACATGATTGTAGGGATACGGGAGTTAAGCAGCAAGATGTTTGTTTACATTACATTTGAACTTCTGCATGTCAGTACAGTTGGGGAAGCAGAAACCCGGAAAGGAATTCAAAAGTCTAGCAGTTCTTGGAAAGAAACTGTTAGAGTAGAAGGCTTTCTGACATCTGGGGATCTCTGCTGTGTAGGGGTGAGATTTTGTTGCTTGTCAATTTGTTGGAGGAATATTTACATCGAGGGGGTCAAGGGCATATACCATTAAAATACTTGTAAAACAGGCAGAGGGGTGTAACATTTCGTCGACGCCTAGCTGACAATTAAGAACCTATCAGGTTTGTGACTCTCTTTTGAACCCTGTGAAGGGGTGAGAGACCAGTAGCAGATGCATCAACTCAAGTATAACAACAAAACTCCTTACATGGACGAATGGTGGCCTTGCAGGATATAGGATACTTTCAAGCATAAGTAACTTTCTAGCATGGTAGAGAGAGCCCTCTTTCCTCGCAGCAGCCTTAGCAATGCTCTCGGTATATCTGTTCCAACTCATGTTCCCTGTGAACATTAAGCCGAGCAATTTGAATGAAGTACTTTCAGGTAATGTATCATTAGTCATAGCTATTATTGGTTGAGAAGGTTGTTTGTAATTATTGAAGGAAACAAGCTTAGTCTTGGCAGCATTGAATGTTACCACTCATTTTTGTCTCCATTTCATTACAGACTGGAGGTCTTCCTCTAGGGTTTCCGCTATTGCTTCATTCGTTTTTTTCCTTGTGCCTGCCATAGAGCGTGGTGTCATCAGCAAATATTTCTATCTAAGAGACAATGACATGAATATGAAGAAGAATAAAGATCCAAGAATCGACCCCTGAGGTACACCCTCATTTATATAATATTGTTTCGGCATACGACCATCGATGACAACCTGGATTCTCTTCTCTTAAGAAGAATTTAATTAAGTTAAATATTCGTCCAGTAATACCATATAATCTCATTTTCTTGAGAAGACCCTCGTGCCATACCCTGTCAAAAGTTTTAGATATATCTAGGGCTACTGCCCTAGCTTCTTTTGCTTTATCTAGTGCAGGGAAGCAGTCTTATGGTAATGAAGCTCTTGGAAACAAACTCTGTTCATAGAAATTTCGCCTGGTGAAGAAATTTATTTTTCTGTTTTTATTTTGTGTTGTAAGACGTGTTCTTGCTGTAGATGTCTTATAAGGAGGAACAAAAAATTGAAGCTGAATCGAACACATTTCATGGAAATAAGGATAGTTGCTGCTTCTGTCTATGTAAACTGTTAGATTTCATTCAAAACGAACTGTCATCAATACTTAAGATTCAATTGTTCATTTCTATATTGAGAAAGTTATGAGACAACTTTGTCTCAGTATTTCTCGTATGAACATAACTTTTATAATTACATGTTGAATTATTTTTTTTTTTACTACTAGTACGGCTAACGAATTTCTATTAAAACTCTATACCTTTCTCATTCCTCAATCTCCTCTTTCTCCTCTGCCCAGCCTATTCCTGTCTAACTGAACATACACACAAACTTTCCTTTATTTTTATAAACTAGCCTGGATGCTCGGTGTTGCCCGGGTGTTTGGAGGTGTGTATTGAGCAAAAAAAAAAAAAAAGTGGTGGAAGGCAATCAGGCTCGCACCTGTGACACAAAGGCGGAAAAAGTGAAAAAATCTGACGTCTTAGCCGATGTCTCCATGATGCGACCGGAAGTCAAAAGCATTGAAATTAACCAACAATTACGATGACTTGCAAAAAAATCGACTCCTCCTTGTACAAAGCGGTCGAGTGTAGGGTGAAGGAATTAATGTTTGTGGCCAATTTTTCGATATTTGTCGTCCGAAGAGTCGAGCTTCCAAACAATACCGATTTCGTGAAAATCCGTCACCTTTGTTGAAAGTTGTTGCTAGACATACATACATACAAACATTTAAACAGACAGGTAAGATTTATATTATAGATTTATCACGGAATGAGTCAGCATTTTCTTTCCAAATTCGTACATAATAAACACTGAAAAAAATATGAACCTCCTGACAAAAACTGTCGAAGTTGAGCTTCGAAGAATACATTTTTTCTAAATTTTCACTGATATTCATCCATGGCAATGCTGATCAAGAATATACTAACTTTGTGGGTGCTTGTTTTGTAGGTTTTTTATTTTTTAGCTAGATACAGACTTACACATCCACACATACCCACAGACAACTGCTATTTATATAACAGATTAAAACCAATATCATAAAATAAAACGAAATTGTAAAAAATCCCAGAAAAATTGTAGAATAATCAAAAGAACTGTGTTAGTCAATAACACACAACAACAACAATAATAATAATAGCAGCAACACTTACCAAGGGTCCAGCTCATGCACAAGACAGACATCAGATTGAGCTGGACTGAGGGTTTGTATTTATGTACAAGCATATCCAATCAGGTGATTCAGCCAATCACAATCCAAGGAATAGACTGGCCCATGTGTGCACAATGGAATCTCCCATTGTGCCATAAATAGTTCTCCTCTTTCATGAGAAGTAACTTTAGTCTTTGTCAAGTTATCCACAACTTGAACGCTGACCGAAAGTCCACTACACAATCCAACAATATGAAATTAAATCCACCATCATGCATTTAAGTTTCTTTATAATCAACTTAGCCACTGAAATTTTTTAATAGTTTAAAAAGAATACATTACTTGATTTTGTGTGTCTGTATGCACACCAAATTAACAAAATTATTTGGATGCATCTACAGATTTTTATAGAGTCATCTATCATATTTCAATTTTTATAGAGTCATCTATCATATTTCAATTTGAAACAGCTTTTCATCAACAACAATTGCAGATTCTGCCGCATATAAGTAAAAACATGTCACGTGACACCGAGTTTAAGTTTCTGCTAGGGGACGACTACTATATAATGCAAAAATGGAGTGTCTCTACTGGACCATCTGTAAAAAGTTGAATATCGAACGTAGCAGCAAGAGCTGGGAACATGTATCAGAAAGAATTGTTGAAATAAGGCATGTATCATCCACTATGACTGTGCAATTCCTGTACTTAGAAACGGGGCTATTAAACCTGATATAGGACCAGGAGAAAGAGGCAATCTTAGAAGTTAGTGTCTCTGATAATACTGCCTTAAACAGAGCTGAGAGGGGTGTTCAGTTCTCTTTCACTGCAAGAGTTGTGACACCAGTGTCAGAAAGTAGTATTGAGAAGTCAATGCTCCTGCAGTAGGGCACTCCAATCTACTAAAAGTGCCTGGGCAACAGCCTTGGCATTTCCTGGTAAGGCTGCCTCGGGCGATTAGCAGTAAACTAACCCTTTCTCAGAGACAGCAAAGCCTTGGAGTATGGATCTCCTAGGACTGCACAGAACTAGCATTACACTGCATTCAACAAGGACCAGGTCATTACAGGAATGCTCTTATCTCTGTTGATTCTGGGGACCAAGAGAGAAACGATAAGAAAATACTAAGGTCTTATATATGACATAAAAAGAAACTCGAATCTATGAAGATCTCCATTATTTCCAGTAATTATAGGAATAACCGGATTCACGAAAAAAGAATTAAAAAAAAAATACTTGGCAAATATATCCGGTGAACCAAGTTCCAGAGAGATACAATCTTAAAAAGATCTCTCGGTTGGAATGCCTGAGGGAATGGGTGAATGTCTGATATCCGGTAGGATACCCCACCTCTAGCAAAAACAAAATAAGAAAATTGAAAAAAAACAAAACGTATGTATATTGAATGAACACATCGTAAAATATGTTCTAATTCTGACTTTTCTAATTAGTAGTAAACAAGCGTAAAAAACGTTTTATGATTTAAATGTTTTTTGTTTCTTTTACAAACTTAACAGCTCTCTTGCTACGTCACTAATTTCCCCCTTCCCATACATGCAAACCACTTGATATCGTGTATACTACAAATAGACACTTAATGTTTTATTATGGATGGTTGCTATATATTACAAGACTGAAGATATAAAAACAAATCCAGGACTTGTTGCACCTGTTGACATCTGCTGTTTTATCTGGTTGGTGCCCCCCCCCCCGTCTAAACCAACATACAAAAAAAAACAAAACATAAGTATTTATATATTTTATATTGGACCATAAAATAACACTTTTTCTTTATAAAACATACAACTTTTCTTAAGTAAAAATAATTTGGATTTTATAAAAATAATAATAACAAAATTAAAGATTATAAATGTTTTGTACTACTTATTTATTTTCTTTTTCCTCGACTTCCCATCTTGGATTCTTCTCCAATTCCTGATCTTTCCAACTCTATCAAGTGGAGATAATACAACTCATTTTGGAAATCTATTATATATATATATATATATATAACCTAGGGGAACAGGGAAAAATGAATTCCCTGAACAGAAGAATAGATTTGCATCATTTTATCGTTTGCTTATAAAGATTAAAATCAAGACATAATTATAGTAAAAGTTATGTTTAGAATCCTTTAATCAAAATCTATTATAGGGTTTTGATTATAAAAAAAAATATCTAAAATTTAAGGGATAAGCTTAATAGAATCTTAAGAAGAAATTTAAATTCTGGGTAATCATATTTAATGACTATTAATCGAACTTTCTGCAAATCTGATATATTTGAACGTTGTGCTCTGAAACATAAATAAACTGAAATTTGTGGAATATTTATTAATTAATGTCTAATATCTATTGTTAAAATTTAACAGGAATCCATTTTGCATAAAACTAAATATACTATTATGCATAGCCAGTAAAATACAGTTTTTACACTTATAACTTGAAATATAAATGAATTTTAGCGATTATATTCTATATCTGATTAAATATTTTTTTTAACATGATGCATAAGAACATACGCTGCCAAGCTGTAATGAAATATAAATAACAGCCATCAAAGGTACAACGTCTATCCTTAAAAAACATTCAGATATAAATTTAACTAATAATAAAATAAGTGTTAACCCTTTTACTTCTTTAAACTAACTGAAGTAAAATATAATAAATTATATTGGTTGTTCATCTATGTTCATTAACCAATCACATCACTGCAAATATATATATATATATATATAGTAGTTTCTTTTTACTTGCCTCCTCACAAGGACGAGGTTAGACAGGGTTTAACTGTGAGTAAACTGCAGCTATGGAATGGAAACGGCACTAACCCTATGCAAGTTTAACTGGGAATATGAAATTCACAAGTGGTCCTCAGTCACGTGTATATCCTATTTAGGGGAGATGACGACGTTAGGATTTTGCAACTCTTGCAGGGAAATGTCAACGTCTTCCTACATATGGCACATTGAATTCCCAAATTGGTGACTCATCTGGTACTGACCAGGCTCAATTTTGCTTAACTTCAGTGATCAAATGAGAACCGGTGTGTCAGTGTGTATATAAAAATGCAGCTACCAAATTTTTACAAATAGATTTTAATCTGGTTTGTTTTACCTAATCACTCTACCCTAGCAACATTGTAAAATACAGTTAGCTTTTTTGATTGTTGAATATGAAAACTGTGAAAAGAGGTCGTATTTTAAGGTTGCAAATTCGGAGGTAAAAAAAAAACTGTTTAATTTTTTCTCATTTCTTATTCATGATCTTCCTGCTTTTTAGCCTCTAAAATATTGCTGAACAATTCATCCCAATTTTTGAAGTTCAGGATTTTTTTTTCTGCCTGATTGATTAATGCTGACTCAAATAGATGAGACATCAAGTATGTCTGTACCTACGCCTATCACGACCTCCAAGTGTACTTGCACTGGCCCCATCTAAGTAGAGCCAGGATGACCTACTTCTAAACAGGATGAGACCAAGATTTGTGGGGGCGTGTATTTGACAGTTTTATTTTTCATTCACTTCAAATTTGTTATATAACATCTAGCAGAACTTTTAGCAATTTCCATACATTTAAATCAGATATATCTCTGCGTTCCATGCTTAAATGTGTCCTCGATAATATCAGATCTGATGAAATGGTTGTCGGTATAGACTGCTTCATACCCCCCAAAAAATTCCAGCACAAACCTAACAGCCAGCCATGATTCTCCCCAGAATGTGCCGCTATCATTGCACACAGAAATCACTTTTTCCATTGCTTTCAACGAAATAAATGTACTGAGACTAAAACTGCCTTTAGGACTGCCAGCAACCATTGTAAAAGAATAAAGAAATAAAGATGTTGCCAAGCTAATCAAAAATCTTGATTCCAATAAAGCAACTTAATGCTGTAATGGCAGTCCAAGTATAGTGCTCAAAAAGCTTAATCGGAACTAGCTATCATACAAAACGTTTAATGTCTTAAGGGGGAATGCTTCCCAACACACTGGAAAATCTCATCAGTCTATCTCGTATTTAAAAATTTAGGTGATGGATCATCTCCCTCTCAGTAAAAACCAATCAATCGCTTGTGTATCCTGGATAAGTTGTTGGAATCTGTGTTAGAGAAGTGGTCAACCACCTCAGCAAAAATAATCTTCTCAGTGACATGCAATGTGGTTTCCATTCTGCTAGATTTACAGCATATGTGCTAACTGTTATATCTCATAGGATTAGCAAATCTCTCAACAGGGTCTCGTTTCTAGCTCTTGACATATCAAAGACTTTTGATAGGATATGGTATAAAGGTCTACTTCACAAAATCTCCAACTACAGTATAGCTGGAAATATCTTAATTATTTAATCATTTCTCTCTGATAGGTTCATAATGTCGTGATAATACATACTTTGGAAGCATTGATAAACAGACTCGAAGGTGGTGTAAAATGCGTTCTTTATTGTCTAGTAGTAAACGTTGCACTGAGTAACAATGGCGGACGAGATTCATACGTCACGGGCCAAGGGGCATAACTCTAGGCGACTAATAGTCTCTTAGCCTATATTATGACATCCCTTCCCTTCCATATATATGTATATAGTCCAAGGGCGATATTTAGCCTTTATCTGAGTAAGGGATAACATAGTCTCTAATATATTATTTAGCTTGTCTCCATTGTTCTAGGGTAATGGTATTGTCTCTTTTTTTTTTTTTAGGATAGTGTAACCTATAAGTTCAGTTTCTGAGGAGCATTCACTCGTCTCTGCTGGTGCTACCAGATCAGGCTGTCTACTGACTTCCTGAGATGAAACGCACCTACATGGATGTCTTTGTTTTTTTATTCCCTTTTGCAAAACTTAGTCATGTTCTGCGAAAACAAAAACAAAAACAACATTCTCCTCCCCCTCCCCTCCCTCGTTTTCTTTTTCCTTCACCTCCTCACCTTTTTTTTTTTTTTTTTTTTTTTTTTTGCCTAGTTGGTAGGGCGATAGAACATACCAACTGCCCCCCTGCAGAGGGTAAAAATCCTTCAATGGGACCACCAGTTGACCGTTGGTGGCAACCCGTAATGCATTAAGAACGGGATCCTGGTGGTTGAGTGGAACATGCCTAGGAAATAATAACATGATACTACAACACACCACTTTGGCCCTTACTAGGCTAGACGGGAGGTTGGATAGGCCCGATCCAATCAATCGGTTGGTCATGACAAGCACTAATTCAGACAATCCAAACAAAAACACACTAACACTCAACATAAACAATAAACTGAATTAATAAGCGATGGCTGAAGGGTCAATCAAGCTGGGAAAAAGGTAACCATCAGGAATAATAAAAATACAGGGAAATCCCATACTTGGGTGGGCATAACCATATATTGTGAATGCTTGGAAACCTCCCCATGTTTGAGTATACCAGCTATGTAGCCCTGGAGAACCGAGGCGAATGGGATTTACCCCCTCATAGTTCTTCCCCATAAGGGGCTCCGAGGAGGGTGGGGAGCATGGCTGATGAATTTTTCAAAAATTATTATGAATACCAAAAAATCCAAGAGACCACACACAGAAATTGACTCTGACAGCGACAATGAAGATACAAACTTTCCAAGATTCATCGTGCTAGAAGCAACGTCTAATATACCGTTAACTAAAATGTCACCCTTCATTATCCAAAAGGTAATATCAAGCAAAATAACACCTAAAAATGTCAAAAAATTAAGGAATGGTACCATATTGGTAGAAGTACTAAATAAAAAACAGGCCAAAACTCTACTTCAACTACAAAAATTGCATGAAACAAACATCAAAGCTTATCCACACCAAACACTAAACTACTCCAAAGGAGTCATAAAAAACCAGGAAATCTCCGTCTGCACAACAGAAGAAATCAAAACAGAACTAAAAAACCAAGGGGTCACAGATGTAAAAAGAATCACATTTAAAAAAAAAGGAGAGGTAATATATACAAACACTTATATATTAACATTCAATTATCCTCAAATACCAGAGACCATCAATATAGGTTATGAAAGAACGAAAATAGAACAATACATCCCAAAACCTTTACAATGCTACAACTGCCAAAAGTTTGGACATAATAAAGACCAATGTCTAAGATTCTTCACATGTGGAAACTGCAGTGAAAAAAACCCAGACCACGATGAAGAAGACTGTCCAAATAAAACCAAATGCACAAACTGTCAAGAAGAGCACCACTCTCACTCAAAACAGTGCAAAATATATAATCAAGAGAAGGAAATAATAACAATCAAATATCAAAAAAATATAACCTTCCAAGAAGCCCGCAAAGAAGTCACAAATCGCACCAAAAACTCATATGCCACAATAACCCAACAAGCAAACAAAATGTACAACTACAATGAACTAAACCTTGCTCCAGAAATTGCAAACCTAGCAAAAGAACTAAAGAACATACTTGAAGAATTAAAATCTTTTTTATCAGAACTGAAAATAAACTCCAACAGCCAAATAAAAGTCAGAAACGAACAACCCAGTATAAAAGAAAACGAAACAAAGGAAATCAGAAAAACTTCCATCAATATTGAGGAATCAATCCCTAAAGAAATGAAACCTCCTCAATTATCAAAACGTGAAAGATCCAAGTCACAAACAAGGACAAAAACAGATGTTAAAAATAAACACACAACAACAGAAAAAATGGAAATAGAACAGAACAACAAAAAAACTACCCCCCAAAAACAAAATGACAAACAAAAAACAGAATTAGTATTAATTGAAAATGAAAATAAATTTGAACTAGTTGAAACTGATAGCCAAAAAAGACAGTCAAGACAAAGTAAATCTAAAAGTCCCAGACCAAAACCCAAAAAAAGCCTCTCACCAGAAACAAGAAACAGACCATCCACTTCCAAAAGAAACACCCAAACTAACATCGAAACTATGGACGTAGACATAAACACCAACAGTCCAAAACCAAAAGAAAATATAAACCATGACTAACAAAATCCTACAGTGGAACATAAGAGGATTAAAAATTAATATCGAAGAAATGCAAATACTTATCAAATCCTTATGTCCTGCAATAATTTGCCTACAGGAAACACACTTAAAAGAAAATGACAAAATTAACATAAAACACTACTCAATATACAACCACATAAACAAATTATCATGCAAAGCCACCGGTGGATCATCAATACTGATAAACGAAAACATTCCACACAGCAAAGTGAACTTAAAAACAAATATGCAAGCTGTTGCAATAACTGCAACACTACACAAAACAATAACCCTATGCTCACTCTATATACCACCAAATGAAACAATAAACGAAACTGAATTAAACAATATAATCAAACAACTACCTAAACCTTTTCTACTGTTGGGAGACTTCAATAGTCATAATATATGGTGGGGCAGTAAAAAAAACAACAAAAGAGGCCAAACCATAGAAAAAATAATTAACCAAAACGATCTATGCCTACTCAACAACAAAGAGAATACATATATGCACCCACCAACGGGAACCCTATCAGCAATCGATATAACACTATGTGACCCAACTATATACATGGATTATAGCTGGAGAACACATAAGGATGCATGCGGAAGTGACCACTTCCCAATCATAATAGAAAACGAGAATCCCAAGCCAGAAGACAAAACACCCCGCTGGAATTTACAAAAGGCAAATTGGGAAAATTTCCAAAATACATGTCAATACAGATTAATACCTGAAGCGAATCCTGACTTAGAACACATCACATATTTCAGCAACACCCTACTCACAATAGCCGAGGAGAACATACCAAAAAGTTCCACTACTACAAAATATAACAAACCCTGGTACAATAAAGAATGCAAAGAAGCTATAAGAGCCAGACGTGCAAACCTAAGGAAATTTAAAAACAGTCCAACGAAAGAAAATTTGGACACCTATAAAAACAGCAAAGCCAAAGCACGGAAAACTATCAAAGAATCAAAACGGAACTCGTGGAAAGATTATGTAACAAAAATTAATCAAAACACAAAACCCAAAAAAGTATGGGAGATGGTCAGAAAAATAGCAGGAAAAAATACAAAGAACCCTATTAAACACCTTATATGCGACAACACAAAGATTACCGACAAACAAAATATCGCAAATAAATTAGCAGAACAATTCTCAATGAACTCATCATCAAAAAACCAAAATAAAAAATTCCAAGCTATAAAGAAAAATGAAGAAAAAATAAAAATAAACTTCAAATCAAAAAATGAAGAAAACTACAATCAATTATTCAACAGTGCAGAACTAGAGGAGGCAATAAACAAATCTCCCGATACAGCAGTCGGCCCCGACGAGATCCATTATCAATTCCTCAAAAAACTACCAAAACCATCACTGGACTACTTATTACAAATTTACAATGAGATATGGATAACTAACAACATTCCAAAAAACTGGAAGCAGGCAACAGTAATCCCAATACCCAAACCAAAAAAAGACCATACAAACCCAACAAACTACCGACCCATTGCACTAACTAGTTGTTTGTGCAAAACTTTTGAAAGAATGATTAACGAAAGATTAAATTGGTACTTGGAAAGCAAAAATCTAATTACAGAAAGCCAGTCGGGTTTCAGGAAAAATAGAAGCCCCACCGATCACTTAATAAAACTGGAAACACGCATAAGAGAAGCATTTGCAAAAAAAGAACATCTAATAGCAATTTTTTTTGACATGCAAAAGGCGTATGACACCGCTTGGAAATACGGAATCCAAAAAGACCTGTATGAACTAGGACTTAGGGGTAGAATGCCAGAAATTATCAGAAATTTCTTAACAAATAGAAACTTCCAAGTACGGATGGACAACACTTATTCAGTCCAAAAAGATCAAGAAATGGGGGTCCCCCAAGGCAGTATCCTGTCTGTCACCCTCTTCAACATTAAAATAAACAATATCATAAAAAACATAGACCCAGGAATTGAAAATGCCCTATACGTGGACGACCTACTTATATACTACCAATCTAAATATATACAAACAGCCGAACGCAAACTACAACTCTGTCTGAATAAAATAAACAAATGGGCCATAGAAAATGGATTTACATTCTCAGAGGAAAAAACTAAATGCATCCACTTTTGCAAATTACGAAAATTCCACCACGACCCCAACCTGAAACTGGATAACAAGAACATCCCACTTACCGACCAACATAAATATTTAGGTATTATATTTGATAAAAAATTGAACTTTATACCGCATATAAAATATTTAAAAGCAAAATGCCAAAAGACAATGCAATTGATCAAAGTCCTAGCACACACCGATTGGGGTGCAGACAAAGTCACATTATTAAAATTATACCAAACTCTAATCAGATCTAAAATGGACTATGGATGCTTCATCTATGGAGCAGCAAGGAAGTCCTACATAAAAGAACTAAATACAATCCACCATCAAGGATTAAGATTAGCCTTGGGAGCATTTAGAACCTCTCCAGTAGAAAGCCTCTATATAGAGGCCCACGAGCCTCCACTGATTCTAAGACGACAGAAGTTAGCGCTACAATATTACCTAAAGCTGGTATCAAGTCCAACAAATCCTGCATATCAATGTACCCTTCACCCACAATACACACATCTCTTCAACAAGAAAGAAGATATCAAGCCCTACAGCCTCCGGATAAAAAACCTTCTCACAGAAGCCCAAATGGACATTACAAAAATACATAAATATAACAAATCAAAAACTCCACCCTGGATGATCAAACAACCACACATAATATTAAAATTAAATAAATATCCCAAAACGAAAACCCACCCATCAACCTTCCATGAAGAACTACTTATCATCCAGAATACATACAAAGAATATACACAAATTTACACTGACGGATCAAAAGATGGAGATAAAGTAGGATGCGCAGCCATCCACAAAAAAATAAAACTAAAGAAAAGGCTCCCAAACGAATCTTCTATTTTCAGCGCAGAAGCAACAGCCATAGATTTGGCACTGAATATAATAACCAATGATGACCATCAAAAATATATCATATTTACTGACTCACTTTCAATACTCATATCTCTAAAAGAAAAAAAAATGACAAACCCACTTATTACAAAATTGCTAAACAAAATAGATGCCATAACCATGAAAAAAAACATTATCTTTTGCTGGATACCAAGCCATATCGGCATATACATGAATGAACAAGCAGATAAGGCAGCAAAGGAAACTCTGCAACAAAACCACATAAGTGGAAAAATCCCCTATACAGACCTAAAGACTAAAATAAACACATTTTTGAAGAGAAAATGGCAAGAAAACTGGAGCTCATGCACCAAAAACAAACTATTCCAAATAACACCAAATATTGGAACGAGAGACACCAAAAAGTTAACAAGAAAGGAAGAGGTAGTAATGACCAGACTGCGAATAGGTCACACTCACATCACCCACTCACATCTACTAAAAGGGGAGGAGACACCAAACTGTATAACGTGTCAAGAACCCTACACAATACACCATATACTGACAAACTGCATTGACCTTGAACAAATCCGAACAAAGTATTACCAAGAAAAAAATCTGAAAACAATATTAAACAAGATTGATCCCCAAAAAATTATCAATTTTCTGAAAGAAACTAAAATATACTCAAAAATATAAGGAAAGACCCCCCCCCCACAAAAAAAAAAAAAAAAACCTTAAGAAGAACAAACCAATATTTAACACAACATAACGAACCTTTCGGCATTAAATGACCCCAAAGTGGTTGATATGCCGTAAAACAAAACAAACAAACAAACAAACAAACAAACACTCGTCTCTGAGATCTTCTTAATTCGGGGGTGAGTTTCTCAGTTCGGGTGTGAGGCGTGCCGCTGGAGTGTTGTTCGGTGGTCGGCTGTTCGATTTGTTTAGGGGGGGGACCTTCCTTCTGGGTGGGATCCGGTGGAGAGTCGCTGGGGCGAGGTTGGTCGGATCTATTTGCGGTTGTTGATCTCCTCCCAGCTGGTCTGAGGAACTGCCTGTTCCTTCTATAGGTGGTACCGTTCTCAGATTCAACTATGTAGGATCTGGGTGTCACGCTGGAGCGCTGAATTTTTCCAGGCTCCCATATCTTTGCTTTTTCCTGCTGGACATAGACATTCTGTCCTGCATGTAGGTGGGAGTGGTGTCTGTTATGTTTCCTGTCATAGCAGACCTTAGAATGATCTTTCTGTTTCTGTATGGCTGTCCTAGTCTGCTCATCGCCAAGTTGTTGCTTGGATACTAGGGGTGTCCGTATTTTTCGTCCGTTGAGTAACTCTGCCGGGGACTTAATGTCTGATGACAGTGGCGTGGCTCTGTAAGCCATCATTGCTAGGTAGCTGTCCTGACCAGTTTCCCCTGCCTTCGTCAAAATTTTCTTGCATGTTCCCACCATTCTTTCGGCGAATCCGTTAGACTTGGGGTAATGTGGGGACGATGTCCTGTGTTGGAAGCTGTACGTCCTGGCGAAATCCTTGAAATCTTTACTTGTAAATTGTGGACCATTGTCCGAGTACAAGATTTCCGGCACTCCTTGTTCCTCAAATATCGTCTTAATACTTCTAATAACGGATATTGATGAGGCGGACGGAAGGCGTCGTACGAAGGGGTTTCGGCTGTACTGATCTGCCACAAGCAGATATTCTTTCCCTGCCAATGTGAACAAGTCTGTGCTGACGTACTGCCAGGGGTACGTAGGTTTCGTGCTGGAGTATTGATTCGGGCGGGATACTGGCTTGGTATTTCTGGCATGTGTGGCACTCTCGGACTATATCTTCTATGTCCTTATTTAACCCTATCCAGTACACCGCTGAACGCGCTCGTAACCTCGTTCTCTCTACTCCTTGGTGTGAAGCATGCAGCTCTTCCAGTATGCCTCTTTGCAACGAGGCTGGGATAATGATTCTCTGGCTCTTGAGTAGAATTCCATCCTGGACCCCAATCTCATCTCTGAAATTCCAGAATGGCAGGAGAATTCCTGGGCAGTCAGCCCGGTTGGAAGGCCAGCCGGTCAATACCATGCTTACAAGTTGCTTTAGGAGTGGATCCTGGGATGTTTCCACTCTTATATCTTCAACTCTCGTCGGCGCAAAGTTGAGGTATGAGATCATGCTATGGACGTTGAGATCGATCCCTTCAATGTGCCCACTGGGTCTGGGTGCTACTCGTGACAAGCAGTCTGCAATTGGAACTGTTTTTCCTGGGGTATATTTTACAGTAAAATCATATCCCTCGACCTTCAATAACATTCTAGCCAGTCTTGGGGGTGCTTGTGCTAGATTTTTCAATGCTATCGACTCCAATGGTTTGTGATCCGTATGAATTGTCGTTTTGTGGCCCCAAACGTAACTGTGAAATTTCTCCAGGCCAAAGACGATAGCCAACATCTCCCTCTCTATGTTTGAGTAGCGTGTTTCTGGTCCGGAAAGTGCTTTGCTTGCGAATGCTACTGGTCTGTCGTTTTGTAGCAGAGCCGCGCCTATACCCATTGAAGACGCATCTACCTGTAGCACTATTGGTTCTTTAGGGTCGAAGTATCGGAGTGTCGTATGATTTCCGATCTCTTTTTTGATTTCTTCGAATGCCTGTTGCTCCTGTGAAGACCATGTGAAGTCATTCTTCTTCGATGTTAACTCACGTAGGGGTTTTGTCAGTGTCGCGAGTCGTGGAGAGAATTTGTTCAAGTAGTTCACCAGGCCTAGGAAGCTGGTGAGCTGCTTTGCATCCTCGGGGGGTTGCATCTGTGTGATCGCCTCTATTTTCCGGGGATCTGGCTTGACACCGTCTCTTGAGATTATGTGGCCGTAGAAAGGGATTTCGGAGGTTTTCACCACAAATTTCTCTGAATTAAACCTGCAGTTTCTTTCCCTTGCTCTAAACATTAGCTGCCTCAGTGCCTTGTCATGGTCACTGCCGTCTTCCTCGAATCCGTACACTACTATGTCGTCGCATATGGATAGGACATTTTCGAGGTCTCCAAAGTTTTCCTGCATGGCTCTTTGGAACTCATCTTGGGCAGATTTGACTCCCATGGGGTACCTGTTGTACATGTATCTGCCATGTGGGGTAATGAATGTTGTGAGACGTCTCGACTTTTCGTCCAGTTTCAAATGCCAGTAGCCGGACTTGATATCGACTTTTGTGAACCATCTAGCGTTGTCTAGTTCCGCAGTGATGTCTTCGAATGTCGGAGTCGCATAGTGTGGTCTGTGCACTGCTTTATTTAAGTCTCGGGGGTCGAGGCATAGCCTGACCGATCCGTTCCTTTTAGTGGTACAGACGAATGAGTTTACCCAGGGCGTTGGGTCCTTTACAGGGGAAAATATTCCCTGGGCCTCTAAGGAGTCCAACTCCAATTTCAACTTTCCTTTTAGGGATATTGGGACTCGACGTGGTGGGTGGACAACTGGTGGTACTTCGGGGTTTAAATGGATGGTGTGTTCACCTGGCAGACAACCAATGGAGTCGAATACGTCTGGAAATTCCTCAATGATTTTCCTCCTTTCTCCAAGGTTTCCCATCGTACATGGTTCCTGCACGGGGACCGGTTTCATGTCGTGCGGGGGAGTAGGCCGGGATGCTTTGTCCGTCACATGAGTTGTGTCCGTTTTTATAGCCAAGTTAAGGGTGACTAGCCCTAATTCTCTTGATGTTTGGAGTCCTATTAGTATAGGGTCTCTTGATTTCACCACGTGAAAGGTCGCTTTAACGAACTTGTCGCGGGATCTGACCCCTAAACGACAGGTCCCTTCTTGGTCTATCGTTGAGCCTCCAAACGCAATTAGCCTTATAGCTGATTTTTCCAGTGGTACTCCTTTCAGTTCCTTGAATACCTGTTTAGGTAACAGGTTGCTCATTGCACCTGTGTCGATTTTCGCGTCAACCTCTATTTGGGCTTTGCTGTTGCCTATCTTCAGTTTTGTGAAAGCTTCTGTGGTCGCTAACGGTAATTCCTTTACTGTGTGAAAGTGCAGCTCCTCTGTGGAACTGTCTTCGTTGCTACCCATATGTGCTGCTGCCATGTGGATTTTATTATTATATTTCCTCTGTAGCTGGAATGACTGTCTGCGTGTGTGCCCCTCGTCTCCCATTTTAGAGTGGCAAACTTTGGCAAAGTGTCCCTTTTTATTGCATTTTAGGCAGTATTTGCCTTTAGCTGGGCATTTATATTGATGGTGTTTTGTGCCACAATTACCACGTGTGGTAGGTCCGCTGGGCTGTCTGGCTCTAACTGCGAGTGTAGAGCTGTCTTCTACTGCTGTTGTACGTAATGCTTCCATTTGTTTACACGTGGCTTCTTCTGTCTCGACGATTCCGAGTGCTTTCTCGATCGTGAGATCGCTTCCTTCTCTTATTAGGGACTTTTGTGCAGACTGTAAATAAATACCGAATATGAATAGGTCCAACACAATGGTCTCTTCCACCGTCCGACCGTATTCACACTGTTTGGCTGTCTGACGCAGCCGACTTAGAAATGCGTGTGCCGATTCATCCGCGTTTTGTTTACATTTTAGTAGGTTGTGTCTAGCTACACGAAAGTTCGATCGCGGATTCGCATATTCCTTAAAAAATTGGATATATTTATCCAATATCCTTTCTTCTCCCTGTCGAAAGGGAAAAGTGTCACTTATTTCCTGGCCCTCGATACCAGACCATATTAGCAAGTAATTTAACTTTGTGTCTGAATCTACGTCTTTCATTGGGCCGTCGAAATATAAATGAACTTGCCTGATAAATCGGTCCATTGATTTGGCCAAATTTGAAGTGTTCCAATCGATTGTTGGAGGTGGTAGTTGCGAATATGTATTCATCGTCGATTGCGAGAAAATACCGACACCACGTGTGTTTTTGTATTAATTTTTTTTTAGATCCCGAAAATGTTCGTTTTTTTTTTTTTTTTTTTTTTTTTTTTTTTTTTTAGGGTAATATTGTTACTATTCCTTTGATTCTTTAGAGGATCCCACTTCAGACACCATGTCGTGATAATACATACTTTGGAAGCATTGATAAACAGACTCGAAGGTGGTGTAAAATGCGTTCTTTATTGTCTAGTAGTAAACGTTGCACTGAGTAACAATGGCGGACGAGATTCATACGTCACGGGCCAAGGGGCATAACTCTAGGCGACTAATAGTCTCTTAGCCTATATTATGACACATAAGAGTAGTGGTTGATGGGCAGAAATCAAAAGCTCACAGTATTAATGCTGGCGTCCCTCAGGGTTCCATTCCATCCTGGGCCCAACTCTGTTCTTGAATGATCTCTCAAATCACATTCTAAGATTATTCGTAGACATTTATGCTGACAACACTACCATCTATCGCAACACTTCAAAGGTCATAAATGACAAAGATTTCTCTCTCCTTTGATCTTGAGCGCATGGTGCAATGGGCGGAAAGGGTAGTTGGTTAATTTTAATGCATCTAAAACTAAGCTTCTATCTTTACATCATCAACGCTCTGACCCTCAGTACATCAGTTGAAATGAATAGCTCTTTTCTTGAAGAGGCTCCACATTTTGACAAGCTTCTGGGTCTGACCTTTTCTCCTGATCTGAAATGGAACATGTACATCAAATCTGTTGCCAAGGTCGCTGGAAAATGGTTGGATCATTCTACTGCTCCAGTAAGTATTTCACTACTGATGCAATTCTATACCTGTATATGAGTCAAGTATGTCCTAGGATGGAATACTGTTGCTACCTCTGAGCAGGAGTTGCTCGAAGTGTCCTATCTTGCTTTGACAAAGTTCAAAACCGACTTTGTAGCCTAGTAGGGATATCCTTTTCTCTTCTTTGCAACCTCTTTCCCACAGAAGAGACGATGTCAGCCTGTCTATGCTCTATTGTTATTTTCATGGCAAGTGCTCATCTAAGCTCCACTCTATGGTCCTCCATCGCCAAACTTTTACAAAAAGCACTCATCTATCTGAAACCACTATCGATAATATCCCCCATTTTATATGTGCCTACACCTAAACGTAGATTCCATGAACAAAGCTACTTTCTTAGAACTGAACTTCTGTAGAACTCTGTTTCATTAGCTTAATTTCCAGCTGATTAATTTTATTTTCAATCCAGAGTGACCTTTTTTGGGGAAATGGATTTTCCCCCCACATAAAAACCAACCCTATGTCTAACTTTGCCCTCGTGGAGAAACAAGTAAATAGGGTCTTCATCAACAAGCAAGATCTCAAGTAATATATATTCAGAAAGAGAGAAAAAGAGAAAGGATATTTATGGTTGTCTTCAAATCCAACATAAACAAATTCTTGATGAGCCATCCCCTTAAGCAATCCAATTTACTAAATTTCCACTACTAACGATTACTACACTAGTGTCCCAATGATTCATTAACCCTTATCCTTGAGTGTCCTCTGGGCCTTTATAAGAGATGACTCCTTTGTTAAAAAATAAAAAAAAAGTAAACATTTAAAAATGTCCTTTTGGAGAGAAAGGATTTGATGGTTGAAAAGACATCTCAAGTATTCCACAACTAACAAGCAAATTTTTGTGCCACACCCTATTGAAGCTTTTGATATGTCAAGAACTACTGTCCTAGAAACGAGGCTTCCATTTGTAGATTCATCAATCTTGTAAGTTATCACAATCAGTACGTCAGCTGTAGATATTGCAGGACAAAATCCAGATTAACAACTGAACACCGTTTTATCAATTATTACCATGCATTTTTTTTATGCTTAAATTCAAAAAGATGAACAGTTTTAAAAAAGCTGAAATTATTTTTTTTAAACACTTAAACAATCCTTTTACATATATTTAAATCTATCCCCTAGTTATTTTATTTGTTTATTGTTGTTGCTTGTATTCATTGCTACTGAACTTCTTGACCTTTTTGTAAACAACAGGGTGTAGTATCGATTCTGATGATGCACTTTGTTTTACTGTCCTTCGTTGGTGAATGAGAAATCCTTCTAGACCGAGACAATTTTTATCCTTAGTTTCTCTTTTTGGAAGCTGGATTTTCCCCTCATAAAAAAATCGACTTTGTCTATAACTCTGCCCTTGTGTGGAGGCAAATAAATAGGAACTGTTGATATATTGCAAAAATACAGCCCCAATTTGTGTATGATGTGACACTAGGTCATTTCAATGTAGTGTAATCCAATGCATTTTAACAGTCTGGATCAGGTAGGAAGATACCACCGTCTCTGGCATTTTCCCTCATTTAGAAACATTAAAAAAGATGACACTATACCAAGAACAATATGTTTAAGTATATGTAATGTATCATAAATAGTCATGCTTTTTTTGCTTTTTATATAAGATGAGAGTCACACACTTAATTGGAGGTGGTCCTATATAGAGTATATTATGTTTTTAATTAATACATTTATCCTCCTCCTCACATTATCTGTTTTCATTTAAACCATGCCCAAATCTAGCTTCTGGCAAAATCAGGTTTTCCAATGTTCTGAAAATCTTTTTAATTCTTTCTCCTTATTTTATTTCTTCTTCTGGATTATTTTAATCCACCTTTTCGTGATCAGATTTCCTTTTGTGTCAGGATTTGAAAAGATAAAACAAAGCAAAAACATTTTTCTCTACAGTTACGTAGGATTTTTATTTATTTATTTATTTATTTTTTGAGGTAGTTGTTTAACGCCAATGCAACAAATTCATTTTATGTAAATTGTGAGTTTTTTTTTTTGTTTTTTTTTAGCCGATTGTCTTCCGATTTATTACTTTGCAATGTTCATAGCTATGACTTAGGAAAGCCTCTAATGCTAAGATTTGATGGTTCGATGAAAGACCATCTCCAGACCTGTGTCAATGCACTACCACTGAGTAACTTCACCAACAAACGAAACCAAACAAACCCAAATTCTCGGCCTTTTGGCGAGAAAATTTTTTTTTTTTTTTTTTTTTTTAAGTTATGGTGGCAAAGGATGACCAACATTTATTTTCCTACACTTTCGAATGGCCTTCTGCCTAATTCATTTGAAATGTAATTTTTTTTAATTTTTTGGCAATACCAAGTGTAGTATCTGTTCTGATGCTACACTTATTCTATTCTGTACCCTGCCAGTGAAAGAGAATTCCTTCTAGACACCTTTTAACTTTTGTTTCAATCCAGAGTGACCCTTTTTGGGAACTGGATTTTCCCCCACATTAAAAACCGATCTTGTGTCTAACTTTGTCCTCGTAGTAAATAGGTTCTTCATCAACAAGCAAGATCTCAGCTAATATATATATATATATATATATATAGCGATACAAAATAATTTTAAAACTAACAATACAAAATAAACATACATATACATAAATTATCAGATATATATATATGTATATATATGTGTGTGTGTGTATATATATAAACTAACGTTAAAAAAAAAAACGAATTAACCTAGGTTTAAAATAGGTCAGGACGCTCTCTACTAAAATAGCACACACAAAGGAAGGGGTGAACCGGAGGTCACTTGGGCCTTTGTCTGGTAAGGTCCTGCTCATTGGTTGATTAGGAAGGGTGCGGTAGAAACTAGAATGCTGATTGGTTATCTAAAAACTCAATAGAAGGTGAGTATATAAAAAAACTAGACAACCACAAAATCCTTGCATAAGACTGATGAATCCTAGCATGGATGAAATGCGGAATATTCTGTGTAGCTTAATTGCCATATATATTTTATAACTTACTACCTAGCTCTACCTATGTATTGAACACTGTTGAAGTAAATACTTAAAGTTTACGCATAAATCTATGCTTTCGTATATTGATTTATGTGATTAAATGAAGTAGCCATATATATATATATAGAGAGAGAGAGAAAGGATATTTATGTAGAACGGGAAAATGTTGAATAAAAGCCACAAGATCATATTCCAAAGATGGATAACCATTGCAAAAATTCTCGGATTTCTCATGGAACAATTAAAAAGGCTCATGGGGGGAAATGGTTCACCAAGTTGGTGTGAAAGCAGACCAGCTCCTCCCTGTGGTGGTAAAAATCCATTGTCAGAGGGAAATAATAGAAGAAAATCCTATTGTTCTATCAAAATGTAAGAATGCTACATCTTAGCTATAATCCGTCCATTTTAATACCACTGTCACTACCTATGTATCCGTCTAAACTGGGGTTAACTTATAAATGGATTATGTAAACCCTTAGCACTTGTGCGCTCTCGACATATATACTCCTAACCTGACAAGCAACAAAATCCCACCTCTTCACTGTTAAGGTTCTTAGATGCTGGAAAGTCTTCCCTTGGACTGCTAAACTTTGAAATTCCCTCCCTGTTTCCTGCTTCCTTGACTGGAGTAACCTGCAGAAGTTTAAATGTAATGTGAACAGATCTCATTGTTCAACTCCCACAGTCTCCTCTTAGACACAATCCCAAATAGTAGACCTTTACATTCCAAGTGGCAATATACCTTTTTTGGAGTGAAAGAGTTAAAAAAAAAAATGGATTAACTTTTTCTGCATATTTTGAAATTCAAATCTGCAACATCTAATACTGATAATCTTGCTTGTTTGTTTGCACATTGAATGTATTAGATGGGATAAGAAAGGACAATTGGGAGAAGGGAATAGAGGAAGGAGTACTTGTATCAATAGCATAATAGAAATTAAATTAGAGTATGATGTAAATGGAGGATTTAAAAGAGGTGAGATGGAGCTTAAATAAAGTATAATTAAAATTGACATGAATAAACGCACATTTAAAATGTTCATCTATCTATCTTCAGAATGTGTTCAGGATACAGAATGTGTTTGATGTACTAATGTTGATCCAACGTATCATCTAGTAATGCAAGAAACTGAATAAAAAAAATCCTTTGCAAAACAAAAAAGATTAATTAACTGTCCCACCCCACCCACAGTAATTTAAGATATTTTACAGATTCTTATTCTTTGCATGTCTTTGAAGCATGTTGCCATACAAAAGTTTCCCACATTTTTTTATGTGATCCTCTGCATTATTGTTGTAGTCTGCAGGATCTTTCAACCTGCACCGGTTGGGCAGTAGAGGGTAGACAAGTCAGTGTTATATCGAATGGTCCTCCTCTTTCATATTCACAGATGGTTAGGTCAGTTTTGTAACCCCATCTGGTCAGAGCAATTTTTGATCCACCCATTCCTGATCTCAGGCGGTTGAGTGTTTTCCACTGGAGCCAGGATGCTTCTGAATTTGGAGGAAGGGATTCAGAAACGGAGATTCCCATGTCAGTAGGAGACGGGGTGGGGTGGGGTTCTTTAGCCGTCTGGTCCACAGCTGTAGTCTTGTCTCTTATTGTTAGGTGCACGACATGGCTGAGAAAGTCAAGTGTCTACAACTGTCTAAAATTTGGAAGGAACTCTTGTTTAAGCAATACGAGCCGGAACAACACTAGCAAAACTTCCAACTATATGAATCTTTATCTCGTATGATCACATCCGTGTTCTTTCCGCCTTCCTCACTGCCATGGTATTTCATCTTATGTTAATTCATGTTGACGCATGAAAATCACCAACACTTACAAAAATTCATAATTCTGAGCATCTACTTTTCTCTATTGTAAATGGTCGCCTGTAAGTTCTTATTTCCATTATAAATAAATTTTTTAAGAAAATGTAACTAGATTATTTCAATCAAATTTTCAATAATTGATGTCATCTACAGACAGCTGTTTTGTTTCACTAAGACCCTTCAGTGTGCTTAGATGCATTTAGATTATTCAAACCGAGATTCGAAACCTGGATGTCAGATCACTTCCAACTGTTATCAGTTGTCAGATATGTTATCCAACCACCAACAAATTCCTTACTGGTCATAATAACTGAGATGTGAAGCTTAGTGGGTTAAAAAATGCGGGGATGTGGCTGGGGGTATTTTTATGAGATATTATAATATGTATTCTGGCAAAGGAATAAAAAAAATCAAACCAAACAAAGTTTACTATATCCAAAGATATTGAACACAATATAGGAATCTCTACTCTTGTGAATTAGTTTAAATTGAAATTTCTTGGACATTTACTGACTATAAGAAAATATATTTGAAGGTCAGTGAACATTGCCAAAATGATATCAATGCCACCCAACCAGAATGAGGATAATAATCTGAATATAAATAAAAAACATTTAATGAATATCATTTAAATAAAATCTAAATTGTTTGAGTCTGTACCAAAAAGGTTCATGTTAAAAAGGCAGATCTAAATATCCATAAACTTCTCTTTACTTATTCGTGAATTATTTAATTTCTGGTAAATATGAGAGCAAGTAAAAACCTATGCTTTATAACTCTTTGTTTGTTTTCTGTGTTTTTCCTAATATTTTTTCCTCTTTTTTCTTTATTTTTCTCAACCTTATTTTCCTTTTTTTTTATGTATTTTTCTGAACAATTTAATTTTTTTTAATTCTCAAGATAAAAATCATTTCACATTTTTAATTTCAAGAAAAATACCCTACAGCTTTTTGCAATTGATTATTTTTCATGTTTTGCAGTATCTTAATCACTTGCAAATAACTTGTTACTTTCTGCATGAAATACATTTTATGATTGGTTTAAAATCTAATTGTCTTGTAGCTATACTACAGTTTTATAGTAGAGTTTATGAAGTTTCGTAGAGACTGTTTTCTTCACTGAGACAACATCCTTCCATGTAGATTTTATCGTGCTCACAAATACATGAAACAAAGGAACAAGAAGCATATGTTTAAATTACCATTTATTTTATGTGAACTCAGAAAATCTCTCTCTTCCAGTTGGATTTTGTGTGTAAAAATGTGTACATACTCTCCCTAGACTTTCTGGGATAGGAGTGTGAAGACATTAAGAATGTGTTTCACATACCTTGAATTTTTTGTGTTATGTGAGATAAGAAAAGAAAAAGAGAATCTGTGTTTTATAGTCTCTCATCTTAACACTCCTTAACATAACAAAAAAGGGCGATAATTAGGTTTGAGCGCCCTCTTGTGTGTGTATGAGTATGTGAAAAGGTAGATGCTACAATTTGGAGGCTAAAATTATACCAGCCATTATTTTTTAGCAAACGTAAGCATTAACATCTTTTCTCCAACATAGTTATCTCTGCACAAAATGTAGAGACATTCTTTTACATTCATTCGAGTACCAGTTCATATTTGTTTAGTTAAAATGATTGTTTAAAAGGATAATGAACCAATTTGCCAAAGAAGAATGCATTAAATCTTAATACATTTAATTAAAAAGCTAATTAGCTAAGTTCAACTAAAATAACATTTAGTCTCCATTTACTTGCCTCCCTATCAGGGCAAAGTTCGACACAGGGTCAGATTTTTATGTGAGGAAAATGTAGCTCCTCTAAAAGGATCACTCTGGATTATGAATAATATTGAATCTTAAGAGAATATTTGAAAAAAACAAATATAATATATTTTATCCATTATTAAATGTGAATTTATGAACATCACTTTGTCTTTAACTTTAGACATTTTCTATAATCAAAATCATAAGTGGATTTTGATTAAAATTAGAACAAAGATTATTATGTCTTGATTTTTAAGTTTCATAAAGAGGCATTAAAGTAATATAAAACTGTTTTGTTTGGAGAATTCAGTTTACTCATTCAGGATGTGGATTGTATGTGAATTTTATAAATATTTTCATCATGAATATAATTTTTTTTATTTGTTTGAAATATTAAATTATTTTTTAATTCATTTTTTAATGTGTGTTTACCAATAGTCAATACTTCTAGAATTTCTGCATTTCGATAACGAATAATTTTTTTTTTTCAATTGTTACTCATTGATTGAAAACATAAAGGTGTCACCATGTTGTTTATGTCTACTAAAATTACATTAGCACAAAACGCAGCTGAATCGTTCTTTTGTCATGGTGGGTAGTCACATAGAGATGTTGTTCCCATAAAAACACTGGTCTCCATCACTTTATTGGGTCAGAAAGGGCAATCTGATCTATAAAAATCTTGCCTCAACTAAGGAAATGACTTTAAGAAAAGCAGTTGCATTTAACGTTATGTAGTATAAGTGAAAGCTTGTGGAGGTGATGGATGGTATTGTTTAACGATGGAGAAGATGGATGGTATTGTTTAACGATGGAGAAGATGGATGGTATTGTTTAACAATGGAGAAGATGGATGGTATTGTTTAACAATGGAGAAGATGGATGGTATTGTTTAACAATGGAGAAGATGGATGGTATTGTTTAACAATGGAGAAGATGGATGGTATTGTTTAACAATGGAGAAGATGGATGGTATTGTTTAACAATGGAGAAGATGGATGGTATTGTTTAACAATGGAGAAGATGGATGGTATTGTTTAACAATGGAGAAGATGGATGGTATTGTTTAACAATGGAGAAGATGGATGGTATTGTTTAACAATGGAGAAGATGGATGGTATTGTTTAACAATGGAGAAGATGGATGGTATTGTTTAACAATGGAGAAGATGGATGGTATTGTTTAACGATGAACTTGAGATAAAGAAGGATACATAAAATCCTGCCCAAAAATAGGTTAGTTTCTAAATGCTTTTCAGAGGTTTAGTAGCTCTGTTTAAGCTATTTTCCTTTACCCTTTTATAGTGTAAAATAACTTTTACTCGTCACACTTGTATTTTATGTCAATGTGGATAACATTTGGATTGTTCCTTCATGATAAGCAGTGTGGATTTTGCAATCGACCTCACGAATGTTCTAGGATTATCATTAATGGTGTGCTGTACTTACCAAATAAATTTAGGTCTTCTAATTCTATCAGTGTATCTAGAATATCTCTTCCATAGCCCTTTATATGAATTAATGCTGCTGCCACAACCGTTTTACATTTACTAACCAAGATCTCTTTATTCTTATTTTTATTTTTTAATGTAACTATACTAATGGAGTTTCCTGTTTGACACACATTTCCCGATACTGTTCAAATTAAATCTTCCTCTTCTGGGTCATCAAATCTAAGTCCTGACTTTTGGGAATGCCTACCCCCCCCCCACACACACACAAAACAAACAAAGATGCTGTTTCTATGGTGGTATACTTAACAATACTCATTATTTGAATATTGTTTTATGCTGTTGTGATTTCTGTCTGCATGTTCAAAACGTTTAGGAGAAAGATACATCTAACCATATATATTCATTTAAAAAAAGAAATGCAACATCATTGTAAGGTTTCCGTTCTTGTTTGACATTCATAGAAAAAGCAATATAAAGTTTTACTTTATTTAATTTACTAGTTGGCAGCCCGTCGTTACCCAGTTGTATGACATTTTAATTTATGCAGATTGCATATGTATTATTATAGAATCAATTCTCTATTGATCATTATATATTATGTGGAATAATTTGTTCAGTGGAACTAATTCGCAAAAAAATGTTTAAAATAATAATGTCGTCCATCAAATTCCGTCTGTGTTTGTTTACAATATCACGTCAGTTGATATTTGAGTTTGACGATCTTATAGTCTTTCTTATCTTATAGATAAAAAAATAATTTTTACAGGGGAATATTTTATGTTACACCGGCCAAGGTTCCACTGGTTAATGTTAAATATTCCCTTATAAAAATTCTTTTTATCTATAAGAAAAGGAAGACTATTTTTAAGATCGGATTTTTTTCTATACTTATCAGATGAATTTCTGTACAAAAATATTAAGAACACTGCCAGACATATAAATTAGCTTTATGTGAAATTTGCAAAAGATAGGCTTAACCATTTCGGAACCTATGAGGAATAACCCCCCCCCCACACACACACACACACACAAAGTGACTTTTATATAAGAGTAGAGATAACTGAAAAAATTATAGAAATTTAAAAAATAATAGCAATATTAATAAGAGTTTCAGGACTTGGGGCAGGAGTGTCTGAGTAATTCCTGATGAATGTTGGATGTTCCTGGAAGTTGTTAAAAACCATAAATTTACTGACAATATGTGATCAGTTATGGAAATTCCAGTGTCCTGCGAATTGAATTTTTAATCTACATCCATGATTATCTACCCTTTCTCATGTAAATGGTTTGTTGAATTTGAATGTCCTGGGCATAACGTAAAAACGGTGGGACGCTGCAATTTGTGAGTTTGGTGAGTGTGGAATTACCATTTTGTTGACATTATCTCAAGGGTCATTATGACCTAGAGTTAGAGCGCCTATCATCGACCACTTAAATAGTTAAATAGAATTTTTTTTTAAACAATAGTCATTCACTACTTATCAAGGCCCAAAAGCTTCTACAGGATAAAGACTAATGAGTGCTTGGTAGACTGTGAGACACCTGATAATCGGTAATTGTAGAACTTTGGTAGGGTTTGATTATTTAAAAAGACGACAACAAGAACTTATTTACGTTGGTAGTTATAGGAAACAAACTTTGTTCATGGAATTTTCATTTAATTTTAGGCACTGATAGAGAGTAAGGGAAATCATTTACAGTTACCCTTTCTCATTTGATCAATTCTGAGTTTGTCCGTGAACCTACACCAAAAATTAGATTCTTGTTTATGTAAAAAAGAGAAAAAAAAAATTAATCTTATGGGTTGGTCGCAAAAGGACATAGGGTTCCTTATTCAATTCTGGACAAAGCTGGGTCTTCCTGTTAGTTGACTAATAAAGAGTGCTTGTAGAATATTTTTCAGACTGAGAAATAAAGGAAGAAAAAGTTGTTTTAGTTTTATAAAGGCGAGCATATTCTTAGAGCTCTGATTCAACAACCAAAATTATGACATTTTTCCATAGAACTACAGATGGTGTTTCCATTTTCAAATGAACTAAGAACAAAACCTCCCCAAAAAACAGAAGTTGCAACTTTTGCAAGGAGAGAAGATCAAAGAAATATTCTCTACTTTTTTTTTCTATGGAATTTCTATTCGAAGAATGAATTACTCAAAAGATCCTACAACTTATAATTTTTTTTTCAATCTTTTGTCGCATCTCTTCTGAATATGTGGCCCTTTTTAGTTTTTCTTTCGAGCAATTTTGTTGTAAAAAGATTTTCCGTCTGATTCTTCTTTTAATTTTTCTCTTCAGCTCTCGTCTTTTAAGCAGAAAGCTTTCAACCATATTATGCTGCCTTTTTTTCTTTTTATGCAAAAGAAAAAAAAAATCTTTTTAAAGAAGGAACTTTAATAGTAATGAAATAAAACCTTCCCTTAACGGTTACTTACATCCGTTCGTTTATAAGTGATGTGCAAAATTGTTTAAAAAAAAAGCCAAAAGAAGTTAAATTATGGTATCGCTTCGCGCAGTAAACAAGCTTTGAAATAATTAAAAAAAAAAAAAAAGAAATTGAAAAGCAAAATTTTCAATTGTTAATGAATAAAAACATCATCCATATAATATTCTGCTTATTACTTCTTTAGTTAGTCCGTACATTACGTTTTTGAAAAAAAAAATGGTCAAATACAATTTTCGAAGGTCAAATTGCTTTAAAAAAAAGGCTGAATTTTCAAAATTTGACTTTAAAAATGCCAATCTGGCAACCCTGGACACCAAATGAATAACCTCCTTTTGATGTAGCCTCGTTTTCAAATATCATTATAATAATATATATGAGCATTGGTGTGAGAAAAGAAACTTGTAATTTTCATATTTCTGCAGCGGTTCTTCACCGAAGAAAGAAGTCAGCAAAACATTACTTAAAAAAAGGAACATTTGACAGAAACGGGTGGGGGAACATTGTCTGCAAAGAGGTGCTGGACTGAAGGAGTAAATTAAAGATTGTCTCTTACAATGTGATTTTATTATTTGTATTGAACTATATATTACTTTCTGAGTATTTATTAATTTTTCTCAACCTGGTCATTTCTTTATTTAAAATACAATGGACACTATTTTCATAGAAATGTTAATAAACTCATATCTTCTGTCCAAAAACCTAATTTTTTTGCACTACCCAGAAAATATCAACTTTATCAAAACATTTGTTGATTAAATATATTTCTTATTCCATGGAATTTCCACGAGGCCCACTAGATTGTTATCATTATTTTCATGAGCTGAGATTTTTGAAATATTTTAATTTCTTATTCAGAGCAAGACTTGGTTCTTTTTATTTTATTTATTTTATTATTTATTTATTTATTTTTTTATTGTTTCTCTTTTCCTAATTGTCTTGATATTAATCCAATGTGTACGAGGTCAAGCCTCCTGTTGAGATAGGAAATGTTTGGAAATGTAAAAGTTGGAAGTGGTGTGTTGTATTTGATGGCATGTGTTTGAATAGAGAAATAGCCACATCTTATGAATACACTAAAACATTTGCTATGTTAGCATCACAATCGCTCCTCCCATAAATTGGTGTCAGAAAATATACAAAACAAATCATTCATATACACTTTGACCAGTTTCAGAACTACTACTTAACTGTTACAGTTAAAAAGAAATCCATCTCTTTCCTGTCAGCAAAATTGAAAGCAGATCAACTCGTATCTGTTTAAAGTTTTCTACTGCTGTGTTTGTTCATCCTTAGGCATATATATATATATATATATATATATATATATATATATATATATATATATATAATATATGTGTGTGTGTGTGTGTGTGTGTGTTTGGAGACAATCTAAACACACACACACACACATATGTGTGTGTGTGTTTAGAGACAATCGGATGCCATTTTCTTTCATATGTAGGTCAGAATTTTTTTTTTTAATTTTTAGATTAGACCTTGACTGCTGCTATCTCTGTTAGACTTGGACATAAGTAAGTATGGATTCCAGAGCTCTCAAATTGGGGCCACACCACTGGATGTAATTTGATGTCAATACACAGAACAATTTCCTTTCACGGTTTCATACAAATTAATGCATAATCTTATTAAACAACAAATTAATGTATAATTGCAAACCAACTAGTTTAATCGGCAAAAATGGTTAAAGATAGCAAAATTCCTTTCCGTCTCAACATGTACTAACCCATTTATTTTGAGGTCTATTTTAATAAAATCTGGATGTAAAAATATTTAATCTTTTCTTAATATAAATGTATAATTCTTTCTTTTGTGTCATTAAGTTTTGGGGAGCTTTCTTTGATATTTTTTTCCAAATTAGGTTTATTACTTTCAGTGACAGGAGTTTTATTTTTTAATGTTATCTTTTCAACTTAAAGTACATGCTATTGTGTGTTTCTATGTATATAAAAACAGTGCCATGTTATTGGTTATTGGTTGAGCGTAATATGAAGTTTAAGTTCTTTTATGAAGGAATTGAATTCTTTCTCTACTGTCAAATTGTCTCCCTCTGTTTTTACATGTTCCATGTTGCAATATTTTTGGTATCATAATATGGGTAGAGATTTAAATGTTGCCTACCTCGGCATTATGTGACACAAGGTCGTGAAAGTGGGGATGTCAAGTGTACTCTTGCTTAGCAAAAATTACTTAGCCATCCCTGTCAACATTAATGGTCGGGGCGCCTCAGGCAGCAAGCAATGAACTTACCCCACCCAAAAGCCAGATGACAAGGCCGGGGAGGGTGGACCTCCTGGGTGATAACAAGTTCGCATACCTCAGTCTGACAGTTCCTGGCCCCGCACCTGTCGAACTGATTGTCCAGAATGGACTCTTGACTAATACTTTCTACCTAAGTCTCCGAGCAACTGAAGTAGCAAGGAGACTTTTCCCCACAATTCCAAAGAATATAATGGGGGGTATAATAAGGGTACGGTTACAAAAAATTGGAAGGTTCTATTTATAGATAGGGTTGATAAAAACTGACCAACCAAATGGAGCCACAATCTGCTGGCAACTAATCAGAAACCATAATCATTACATAAATATATTAAATCTCTTAAGAATTTCTGCACAGCTTTTCATCTTTACACGTGAAGGAACGCTGCTCAAAACTTGTTCAGATTAACGACTTACTGGAATCTGTTTTCGTCTTACTTTTTAAAACTCCAAGCTTCTCTGGATTGATACTGCCATTTTGTTCGGAAGAATATTTCTCTTCTCTTTTGAAACTAAAATGGCTTACAACACAAAAGTTCAAATGTAAGGTTTTTTTTTGTTGTTTGTTTAGTCTTTTTTATTGATTTATTATTAAAAAGAAAAGTTTATTTCTATTTCTACTGTGCTATGTTAAAGCAAATAGTTATTAATTACGACGATTCAGTGTGTTAGCTGTTAGATTAAATCTTATATGAACGATCGAAATTGTGCTTCTGTGCTATTCTTGTTTTTTTTTGTTTTTTAAAGTAACAAGATTTGACCTAATGCTTCGGCTGACTTTATTTAATAATAATTGCTTCCATTATGATTAATTTTCATTTAGCACATAATGATATTACATTTGAAAGGATTTCTCACTAGTTTGAAGCCTACATTAGCCTTTTAACTTATATGTTAAATGTTCTAATTTCCAACTAACTTTGAATCGTCATAATTAGATGACTAATAGTGCTACCAAATTTTTGTGAAGACCTATGTGGCCACATTAAAACTTCTAGGTATAATGAAAGTAAAATTTTGGCTTGGGATACCTAATTATATAAAAAAAAACACACACACGCACACAAACGGTGTCTTTGGAAGGATACTATGAAATTATAAGTAGGATATTTCAATTAGGAACCACGATTTTCCTGTGAGTATAATAGCAAGAAATTCACCCATTCTGCGCACTATTATGTATTGGTTAGAATTCTTTAAAAAGTAACGCTATGTTATGAATACAACGATGATGGACTTCATTGAATAAATGTTTTTTCTTTTTCTTTTATAAATAGAATTCATTTTTTTAAATCTTTTTGTTGTTTTTCATCATGCCCATTCAAAAGACAATCGATACAGCAAAAAACGTCATAAAACTATGGCTGTTTATTTGTCGTCTGTTGATTTTAAACATTGTTGCATTTCCATTTTTGTTTTTCCAACTTGTTACCTCACAATGTCTCATTTATAAGCATCCTTTACAGGCGCAAACATCCTGTTTTGTTTTCATTATTTACTACTGTACGGTATTTTTTTAGCCTTTTTAATGAAAGAAAAAACAACACATTAAAATACTTTACAAGGGGGATAGCTTGGGACGGGGCTCCACTCTAAACATTAAAAACAACAAAAGCATTTTTGTAGGCGTTTTGTTTTTTGTTTTTTTTTTGTACTGGGAATTATTCTTTCTCGCTCTGTTTGCCTCCCTTCCCCCCCTCTCTCTCTCTCTCTCTCTCTCTGTTTTTCTCTCGTTCTGTCTGTCTGTCTCTTGCTCGTTCTGTCTTTCCCACCCACCCACTCTCTCTCTCTCTCTCTCTCTCTCCTTATGTCATTCCCTTTCTTCTCTTTCTCTGGTTCTTTCCCTCTCTTCTCTCTCGTTCTTTTCCTCACTTCTCTCTCTCTCTCGTTCTTTTCCTCTCTTCTCTCTCTCGTTCTTTTCCTCTCTTCTCTCTCTCGTTCTTTTCCTCTCTTCTCTCTCTCGTTCTTTTCCTCTCTTCTCTCTCTCGTTCTTTTCCTCTCTTCTCTCTCTCGTTCTTTTCCTCTCTTCTCTCTCTCGTTCTTTTCCTCTCTTCTCTCTCTCGTTCTTTTCCTCTCTTCTCTCTCTCGTTCTTTTCCTCTCTTCTCTCTCTCTCGTTCTTTTTCTCTCTTCTCTCTCTCTCGTTCTTTTTCTCTCTTCTCTCTCTCTCGTTCTTTTCCTCTCTTCTCTCTCTCGTTCTTTTCCTCTCTTCTCTCTCTTGTTCTTTTCCTCTCTTCTCTCTCTCTCGTTCTTTTCCTCTCTTCTCTCTCTCGTTCTTTTCCTCTCTTCTCTCTCTCTCTCTCTCGTTCTTTTCCTCTCTTCTCTCTCTCTCTCTCGTTCTTTTCCTCTCTTCTCTCTCTCTCGTTCTTTTCCTCTCTTCTCTCTCTCTCTCGTTCTTTTCCTCTCTTCTCTCTCTCTCTCGTTCTTTTCCTCTCTTCTCTTCTCTCTCGTTCTTTTCCTCTCTTCTCTTCTCTCTCGTTCTTTTCCTCTCTTCTCTCTCTCTCGTTCTTTTCCTCTCTTCTCTCTCTCTCGTTCTTTTCCTCTCTTCTCTCTCTCTCGTTCTTTTCCTCTCTTCTCTCTCTCTCGTTCTTTTCCTCTCTTCTCTCTCTCGTTCTTTTCCTCTCTTCTCTCTCTCGTTCTTTTCCTCTCTTCTCTCTCTCTCGTTCTTTTCCTCTCTTCTCTCTCTCTCGTTATTTTCCCCTCTTCTCTCTCTCTCGTTATTTTCCCCTCTTCTCTCTCTCTCGTTATTTTCCCCTCTTCTCTCTCTCTCGTTATTTTCCCCTCTTCTCTCTCTCTCGTTCTTTTCCCCTCTTCTCTCTCTCTCGTTCTTTTCCTCTCTTCTCTCTCTCTCTCTCGTTCTTTTCCTCTCTTCTCTCTCTCTCGTTCTTTTCCTCTCTTCTCTCTCTCTCGTTCTTTTCTTCTCTTCTCTCTCTCTCGTTCTTTTCCTCTCTTCTCTCTCTCTCGTTCTTTTCCTCTCTTCTCTCTCTCTCGTTCTTTTCCTCTCTTCTCTCTCTCTCGTTCTTTTCCTCTCTTCTCTCTCTCTCTCTTCTCTCTCTCTCTCGTTCATTCTCTCTCTTCTCTCTCTCTCGTTCATTCTCTCTCCTCTCTCTCTCTCTCGTTCATTCTCTCTCCTCTCTCTCTCTCTCTCGTTCATTCTCTCTCCTCTCTCTCTCTCTCTCGTTCATTCTCTCACCTCTCTCTCTCTCTCTCTCGTTCATTCTCTCACTTCTCACTCTCTCATTCATTCTCTCCTCTCTCTCTCTCATTCATTCTCTCTCTTCTCTCTCTCTCTCTCGTTCATTCTCTCTCTTCTCTCTCTCTCTCTCTCTCGTTCATTCTCTCTCTTCTCTCTCTCTCTCTCTCGTTCATTCTCTCTCTTCTCTCTCTCTCTCTCTCGTTCATTCTCTCTCTTCTCTCTCTCTCTCTCTCGTTCATTCTCTCTCTTCTCTCTCTCTCTCGTTAATTCTCTCTCTTCTCTCTCTCTCTCTCTCTCTCTCGTTCATTCTCTCTCTCTCTCTCTCGTTCATTCTCTCTCTTCTCTCTCTCTCTCTCTCGTTCATTCTCTCTCTTCTCTCTCTCTCTCTCTCGTTCATTCTCTCTTTTCTCTCTCTCTCTCTCTCGTTCATTCTCTCTTCTCTCTCTCTCTCTCGTTCATTCTCTCTTCTCTCTCTCTCTCGTTTATTCTCTCTTTTCTCTCTCTCTCGTTTATTCTCTCTTTTCTCTCTCTCTCGTTTATTCTCTCTTTTCTCTCTCTCTCTCTCTCTCTCTCGTTTATTCTCTCTTTTCTCTCTCTCTCTCGTTCATTCTCTCTCTCTCTCGTTCATTCTCTCTCTTCTCTCTCTCTCTCTCTCTTCTCTCTCTTCTCTCTCTCATTCTCTCTCTTCTCTCTCTCATTCTCTCTCATTCTCTCTCTTCTCTCTCTCTTCTCTCTCTCATTCTCTCTCTTCTCTCTCTCATTCTCTCTCTTTTCTATCTCTTTTCTCTTTTTCTCTCTCTTTTCTCTTTTTCTCTCTCTTTTCTCTTTCTTCTCTCTCTAATAAAATTTTAGAAAACTATCTGTAAATGCTAAATAGAATATTATACCTTTGCTTGGCGTTCTAATAAATAGTCCAAAAATATTGCAAAACCTATCCCCTATCCAGCCCCCAAAATTAGTTCTACATCCGAAACATTACCTTAGTTCTCATAAACTTTAATTTAAAAAGTTTTAGAATATGCTGTCCGGCTTCTATGAAGAATACAAATTAAAAAGTATCTCAAAACAACAAAATACCTGAATTGACCGTCGGCTTAATTTCAGTTTTCTTTCTCCTAGACTAATTTCTCTACCGAGGCTTGAATCCAGTTTACCCTAGTAGTTCACTTAGAATTAAAAGGAAGGGAGATTCATTCATACTTTTCCTAACACTATGCCAATTTCACAGACTGCTATAATATTACTATGTGATTTTATTATTTTCCAATTGTATTTTGAAATGGTCACCCATCCAATTCCTGACCAGACTCTGTGTTCGTTAAGTTAGGTGATCTCATTTGTCCTGAATTCCAAAATATTTTATTTTTATCTCTCTCGCCTTGTGTTTGAAGAAATGCTTTTCATACAGGAAGAAGGGATAGTTACTTCCTTCTAAATAAATGTTTTTTCCATGTTTAGTTGGTAATCTAATGCGCCTCTCCTGGTTCTCCGTCATTTGCCAACGCCTATTTGCTTAACCCCAAAAATATTTTTAATGATGCTTTAAATGAAATGATCTCCTGAAGAAATTTTCAATGAAAGAGATTAAATTTCATCTCTATAAAAATGTGTGTATTTTGGTTTATAAGTTATCACCCATTCTAAAAAAAAAAAAAAAAAAAAACGAGATTTTCCAAGTGCCAACGATGAAGTGCTAAATAATTGATGAATATCTGTCCTTGTTGCTTTATCCATTTAAAAATGAATTGTTCCAAAATCGAATAAATCATCTTAAATAGAATTCTGTTGTCGTTAAGTGGTGTTTGTTATTTAATAACATCTTAAACTCCATTAAAGAAATTAGACGCTTTGATAAAATCTAGAAAATTAAATAATTGTCCCATTCTGTCCAACAATTTCATTTGGAAGTAAATAACTCATTAATTCTTGATAGGCAGTAAACCAAACCAATTATTTATTTAACAAATATTTAGTTAATTATTTTTACAGTAAGGAAAGCCTTATTTATTTATTGCGGACTATTATCCTAATCTTTCTTATCAAAAGTTGTTGTTTCACAACGTTTCGGCCAACTATTCCTTTGATCTTTGTCAGGTGGTAACCGCGACGGGATAGGAACTCCAAATCTCCTAACTGCATTCTCAGCAATTACTGCCATCCATAGTTATTGTCGTCTCACCACGTTTTGGCCAAGTAAGCCTCTGGCTGGCTTTGGGTAGGCTTGAAATCATTATCTTCAGACAACTCTCATCTGGATCTAGGACCGTAGAGATTCAACATCTCTATCCACTGCGCCATGGGCCCTGAAGGGCGATCAGGGTTGGAGTTTTTTGGTCTTATAAATCCACGTTTATTAATAAATAATACTCATCTCAATAATGAATTCCAATTAAATAATATAAATAAATTTAAGTGTTACAATATTCGTTTTTATTTATTTAAAAATATATTTAACTGCCATTTTTTTTTTTTTAATTTTTTTTTTTGTAAGGAAAAAAGCGGTAGGTAATCAATCGTGGAAACTTCATGGTTTCCTGCAAATTGAATATTTAAATACGCACCTTTTTCTCATAAATGTTTCATTGAATTGGAACATCCTGAGTATGACCTAAAACCACATACAGTGGTAAGGCTGCAATTATGGAGTTTTTGAAGTGTGGAACTACCGCCATGTTGGCATTATGATCTGAAGTTGGAGTATATATCAGGGACCCATCGAAGAGTTAAATAGAAACTATTGTTTAAGCACAGTACACGCCTACAAAACAGAATGAATAAATAGGTAAACAAACACCATGATAAATATTAAAAATGAATAAATAGGTAAACAAACACCATGATAAATATTAAAAATGAATAAATAGGTAAACAAACACCATGATAAATATTAAAAATGAATAAATAGGTAAACAAACACCATGATAAATATTAAAAATGAATAAATAGGTAAACAAACACCATGATAATATTAAAAATGAATAAATAGGTAAACAAACACCATGATAAATATTAAAAATGAATAAATAGGTAAACAAACACCATGATAAATATTAAAAATGAATAAATAGGTAAACAAACACCATGATAATATTAAAAATGAATAAATAGGTAAACAAACACCATGATAATATTAAAAATGAATAAATAGGTAAACAAACACCATGATAAATATTAAAAATGAATAAATAGGTAAACAAACACCATGATAAATATTAAAAATGAATAAATAGGTAAACAAACACCATGATAATATTAAAAATGAATAAATAGGTAAACAAACACCATGATAAATATTAAAAATGAATAAATAGGTAAACAAACACCATGATAAATATTAAAAATGAATAAATAGGTAAACAAACACCATGATAATATTAAAAATGATCTTCAAGCATAAAAACGTTTACCAAAATGAATGGATTCAGCATAAGTGACCCAGAAAGGATTGTGATGTGAAAAATCGATAATTTTTCAGTTGGATTATTTCCAAATTAAGATGAAATCAATGAAATCAAAGGTTCAAGTGCTTATTTGACCTTTTTGATCTTCAACCCCTCAATGTAGGGCACTCTGGATTGGGACAAAAATAAAAATGGTTTCAGTCTAGAAAAATTTTCCCTTCATTAGTGTTGCGTAAACTCATGTTCTCATGAGATGCGTGTCTAAATGCCTCCAACTTTTGTTCTAAATGATAATTTTATGGTATTTGGCCATTTTTAACTCTATTAATGAACAAATTTAAATCACGGAATTTAGATGTATCATGAATAGAAATATATATTGTCAGATTTTTAGCCAACGAAAAAGTGTGTGGAGAGTGGGGCGGCTTAGGCAACTCAAGTTTTAAAACCCAAACTTGAGTGAAAGAAAAAAAAAAAAAAAAAAAAACTAAAAACAATTGAATCCGTACCTTGTGTGGTAACTCCGTTGTGACTTTCTGGGTAAAATTATCTGCTGCAACGAATTGCCTCGTTGCTTATAAGGACAACTCATCCTTGTAATTGTAACAAAAAGGTAGTTTTTATTTGATCTTCAGTGACATGGATGATCGCTTCATCATCCGCGATCACTAACAAACGGTTTAAATAAAAACAGACAGTTAAAAGGCCACAGTAAAAAAGGAATTGTCAGTGAACTAACCAACCAACCAACCAACAGATCGACTGTATGAGTGTTTTATAACTTGCTAGATCCTCTGCAAATGTTGTCACATCCAATCTACATGGGTTGACAACAAGCCGAGACTAAAAAGTCAGTCGATCGAGCAGTTACTGATTTCTTGCTTGAACGACCGCCACACAAATTTCTATCAATCCACCCTTCTACATCGAGTTTTGGTAAGTAAAAATTACTACAATATTAAATGTTAAATAATGCAAAATATTTTAGAAAATGAATGAAAATATTCTAATTTCAAAATACCCCCAAAATATCTAAAATGTTCAATTTAGATTCAGATTTGGCTGTTGAATTATTCGAAAGAGAAAAGAAGGAAATGTTAATTTATGCGAAATGATGAATTTTAAAAAGGAAATAAAAAAAAAAAAATCTTTGAATTCTCGTTATAAACAAACAAAAAAATAAATAAATAAAAATAAAAATCAGACAAATCAAACAATTTCTCTTCCGCGCTTCGTTTTTCTGCTTTTTCAATATTTTCTGCTATAAAGAAACGCTTAGTCATTTCCAATCCCATTGTTATAGAGATGTTTTCATTCTTTGAAATAATAATAGAAACCTCGGCTCTTAATCAAAACGTTTTATGTTTTTCCATTTTGCTTTGATCCTTTCTTATAGAATCATTCGACGTTTTGAAATCATGTTTCCAATAATCCGGAAGCAGAAAATGTTCTGGTAAAAAAAAAAAAGTAGTTTTTACATCTTTCATGATTTGCAAGTAAAGTTTAAAAATAATCAGGTCAATATTATTCTCTCTCTCTCTCTCTCTCTCTCTCTCTCTCTCTCTCTCTCTCTCTCTCTCATTTATATATATATATATATATATATATATATATATATATTGTGTGTTATTGAAATGCATACGGCAATTAAACTACACAGAATTTTCCACATTTCACCTTCGTTAGGCTAATGTATAGAATTGATGTTACTTGTATAAAAATACATACTAAATATGGTATTAAATTTGATCGTTAACCAATCAAATTCTTTGTTATTCCTACCTTTGTTTTCACCAGCCAATAGTTATTAGTTAAAAATCGGCTGACTTCTATTTCACCTCATCTTTGTTAGTTTTTGGACACACACACACACACTAGCAAGGAGACCCGACATTGCTTGGGATTGAATGATGATCAACGAATGTTTCACACTCACATATTTTTATTGTCCTCAAAATCTGTGAAATCGCCCATTTTCCAGTTTAATCGATTGATTGCTTTAGTTGGGGACCCATCATAATGCACCGGAAGGAAGGTTTGCATGCTTCCCGGCAGACTTAGTCCACAATATATTGTAGCTTACATTGCACTGTATAAAACCTACTGTTGATTTTATACAGTTTTTATATATAACGGCTTAAAGTTTAAAATGCAAAAGTTAAGTATCATGCTTCAGTTGTACTCTAAACAGAAACATTCGTTTCGAACGTGCCCCTGTCATATCAAAGAACTTGGTGTTGAATTTATATGCCAGGCATTTTTTCTTGCGTGCTAATAAAACTTCTCAAATGTATTTGTAATGGTAGGCTGTATACAGTGTTAACTTTGATTAAAATCGCTTGTTCTTTCTTTCATAAGATTTTTTTGATTATCAGTATTTATCAAAGACATGTTTTGATTATCAGTATTTATCAAAGACATGTTTTGATTATCAGTATTTATCAAAGACATTTTTTGATTATCAATATTTATCAAAGACATTTTTTGATTATCAATATTTATCAAAGACATTTTTTGATTATCAATATTTATCAAAGACATTTTTTGATTATCAATATTTATCAAAGACATTTTTTGATTATCAGTATTTATCAAAGACATTTTTTGATTATCAATATTTATCAAAGACATGTTTTGATTATCAGTATTTATCAAAGACATGTTTTGATTATCAATATTTATCAAAGACATTTTTTGATTATCAATATTTATCAAAGACATTTTTTGATTATCAATATTTATCAAAGACATTTTTTGATTATCAATATTTATCAAAGACATTTTTTGATTATCAATATTTATCAAAGACATTTTTTGATTATCAATATTTATCAAAGATATTTTTTGATTATCAATATTTATCAAAGACATTTTTTGATTATCAATATTTATCAAAGACATTTTTTGATTATCAATATTTATCAAAGACATTTTTTGATTATCAATATTTATCAAAGACATTTTTTGATTATCAGTATTTATCAAAGACATTTTTTGATTATCAATATTTATCAAAGACATGTTTTGATTATCAGTATTTATCAAAGACATGTTTTGATTATCAATATTTATCAAAGACATTTTTTGATTATCAGTATTTATCAAAGACATTTTTTGATTATCAATATTTATCAAAGACATTTTTTGATTATCAGTATTTATCAAAGACATTTTTTGATTATCAATATTTATCAAAGACATGTTTTGATTATCAGTATTTATCAAAGACATGTTTTGATTATCAATATTTATCAAAGACATTTTTTGATTATCAATATTTATCAAAGACATTTTTTGATTATCAATATTTATCAAAGACATTTTTTGATTATCAATATTTATCAAAGACATTTTTTGATTATCAATATTTATCAAAGACATTTTTTGATTATCAATATTTATCAAAGACATTTTTTGATTATCAATATTTATCAAAGACATTTTTTGATTATCAATATTTATCAAAGACATTTTTTGATTATCAATATTTATCAAAGACATTTTTTGATTATCAGTATTTATCAAAGACATTTTTTGATTATCAATATTTATCAAAGACATGTTTTGATTATCAGTATTTATCAAAGACATGTTTTGATTATCAATATTTATCAAAGACATTTTTTGATTATCAATATTTATCAAAGACATTTTTTGATTATCAATATTTATCAAAGACATTTTTTGATTATCAATATTTATCAAAGACATTTTTTGATTATCAATATTTATCAAAGACATTTTTTGATTATCAATATTTATCAAAGACATTTTTTGATTATCAATATTTATCAAAGACATTTTTTGATTATCAATATTTATCAAAGACATTTTTTGATTATCAATATTTATCAAAGACATTTTTTGATTATCAATATTTATCAAAGACATTTTTTGATTATCAGTATTTATCAAAGAAATTTTTTGATTATCAATATTTATCAAAGACATGTTTTGATTATCAGTATTTATCAAAGACATGTTTTGATTATCAATATTTATCAAAGACATTTTTTGATTATCAGTATTTATCAAAGACATTTTTTGATTATCAATATTTATCAAAGACATTTTTTGATTATCAGTATTTATCAAAGACATTTTTTGATTATCAATATTTATCAAAGACATGTTTTGATTATCAGTATTTATCAAAGACATGTTTTGATTATCAATATTTATCAAAGACATTTTTTGATTATCAATATTTATCAAAGACATTTTTTGATTATCAATATTTATCAAAGACATGTTTTGATTATCAATATTTATCAAAGACATTTTTTGATTATCAATATTTATCAAAGACATTTTTTGATTATCAATATTTATCAAAGACATTTTTTGATTATCAATATTTATCAAAGACATTTTTTGATTATCAATATTTATCAAAGACATTTTTTGATTATCAATATTTATCAAAGACATTTTTTGATTATCAATATTTATCAAAGACATTTTTTGATTATCAATATTTATCAAAGACATTTTTTGATTATCAATATTTATCAAAGACATTTTTTGATTATCAGTATTTATCAAAGACATTTTTTGATTATCAGTATTTATCAAAGACATTTTTTGATTATCAATATTTATCAAAGACATTTTTTGATTATCAATATTTATCAAAGACATTTTTTGATTATCAGTATTTATCAAAGACATTTTTTGATTATCAATATTTATCAAAGACATTTTTTGATTGTCAGTATTTATCAAAGACATTTTTTGATAGTCAGTATTTATCAAAGACATTTTTTGATTATCAGTATTTATCAAAGACATTTTTTGATTATCAGTATTTATCAAAGACATTTTTTGATTATCAATATTTATCAAAGACATTTTTTGATTATCAATATTTATCAAAGACATTTTTTGATTGTCAATATTTATCAAAGACATTTTTTGATTATCAGTATTTATCAAAGACATTTTTTGATTATCAATATTTATCAAAGACATGTTTTGATTATCAATATTTATCAAAGACATGTTTTGATTATCAGTATTTATCAAAGACATGTTTTGATTATCAGTATTTATCAAAGACATTTTTTGATTATCAGTATTTATCAAAGACATTTTTTGATTATCAGTATTTATCAAAGACATTTTTTGATTATCAGTATTTATCAAAGACATTTTTTGATTATCAGTATTTATCAAAGACATTTTTTGATTATCAGTATTTATCAAAGACATTTTTTGATTATCAGTATTTATCAAAGACATGTTTTGATTATCAGTATTTATCAAAGACATTTTTTGATTATCAGTATTTATCAAAGACATTTTTTGATTATCAGTATTTATCAAAGACATTTTTTGATTATCAGTATTTATCAAAGACATGTTTTGATTATCAGTATTTATCAAAGACATTTTTTGATTATCAGTATTTATCAAAGACATTTTTTGATTATCAGTATTTATCAAAGACATTTTTTGATTATCAGTATTTATCAAAGACATTTTTTGATTATCAGTATTTATCAAAGACATTTTTTGATTATCAGTATTTATCAAAGACATGTTTTGATTATCAGTATTTATCAAAGACATTTTTTGATTTTCAATATTTATCAAAGACATTTTTTGATTGTCAGTATTTATCAAAGACATTTTTTGATTGTCAGTATTTATCAAAGACATGTTTTGATTATCAGTATTTATCAAAGACATTTTTTGATTATCAGTATTTATCAAAGACATTTTTTGATTATCAGTATTTATCAAAGACATTTTTTGATTATCAGTATTTATCAAAGACATGTTTTGATTATCAGTATTTATCAAAGACATTTTTTGATTATCAGTATTTATCAAAGACATTTTTTGATTATCAATATTTATCAAAGACATTTTTTGATTATCAATATTTATCAAAGACATTTTTTGATTATCAGTATTTATCAAAGACATTTTTTGATTATCAGTATTTATCAAAGACATTTTTTGATTATCAATATTTATCAAAGACATTTTTTGATTATCAGTATTTATCAAAGACATTTTTTGATTATCAGTATGTATCAAAGACATTTTTTGATTATCAGTATTTATCAAAGACATTTTTTGATTATCAGTATTTATCAAAGACATGTTTTGATTATCAGTATTTATCAAAGACATTTTTTGATTATCAATATTTATCAAAGACATTTTTTGATTATCAGTATTTATCAAAGACATTTTTTGATTATCAGTATTTATCAAAGACATGTTTTGATTATCAGTATTTATCAAAGACATTTTTTGATTATCAATATTTATCAAAGACATTTTTTGATTATCAGTATTTATCAAAGACATTTTTTGATTATCAATATTTATCAAAGACATTTTTTGATTATCAGTATTTATCAAAGACATTTTTTGATTATCAGTATTTATCAAAGACATTTTTTGATTATCAGTATTTATCAAAGACATTTTTTGATTATCAGTATTTATCAAAGACATGTTTTGATTATCAGTATTTATCAAAGACATTTTTTGATTATCAGTATTTATCAAAGACATTTTTTGATTATCAATATTTATCAAAGACATTTTTTGATTATCAATATTTATCAAAGACATTTTTTGATTATCAGTATTTATCAAAGACATTTTTTGATTATCAGTATTTATCAAAGACATGTTTTGATTATCAGTATTTATCAAAGACATTTTTTGATTATCAGTATTTATCAAAGACATTTTTTGATTATCAGTATTTATCAAAGACATTTTTTGATTATCAGTATTTATCAAAGACATTTTTTGATTGTCAGTATTTATCAAAGACATTTTTTGATTGTCAGTATTTATCAAAGACATTTTTTGATTGTCAGTATTTATCAAAGACATTTTTTGATTGTCAGTATTTATCAAAGACATTTTTTGATTGTCAGTATTTATCAAAGACATTTTTTGATTGTCAGTATTTATCAAAGACATTTTTTGATTGTCAGTATTTATCAAAGACATTTTTTGATTATCAGTATTTATCGAAGACATTCTGGTACAAAACCCATCTAAGACCACTACTAGATACACAAAGTACGTTTGTGTGAAATTTCATAAAAACATGCCCAGCCGTTGCAGAATTTATAGTGAATGCACTCGCACACATGGACGAAGGTCTTTTTATATAATAGAGTTATTAGAATAACACATCCCAAGAGGAGTAAAACTAATTGCTTGAACATAATATTTTACAACACTTTTATTTCTCTGTTTATGACGATTAAAATCAAGATTTTATGCTATTAAATCTTATGTATAGAATCTTTATTCGATTTTTTACTAAAATCCATTGCATGATTTGGATTTTAGAAAATGTCTAAAATGTATGACTTAAGCTTAAGGAGTATTAAGAAGAAATTGAAATTTCGAACATCTTGCTTTATTGGTTTCTAATGAGTATGAATCAAATTTTTTACAATTCTGAATTTTTAAATGGAACTTTATGCTCTCTAAAATTCTTTAAAATACTCGAAAGCAAAAAAATAAAAGGAATGTGTGTGAGAGAGTTTCCTATGGACTCGAAAACGGTTGGGTCGATTTTTATGAAATTTCACACAAATGTGTTTTATGTACCTGGCAGTGGTCTTAGATAGGTTTTGTACCAATATTTTCAATAATTATCAATAATCGAAATAATCTGATGAAAGAAGGAACAGGCGAGTTTGACCCAAGTTAACACCTTACGCAACCTAACATCTCAAGTGCATTTGAGAAGTTTTATTACCACACAAGCTGAAAGGCCCTACATGTAATATCAATAGTAGGTTCTTTGATAGGACAGGGGCATTTTCGAAATTAATGTTTTTGTTTGGAACACAATTGAAGCATGAGACTTGACTTATGCATTTTTAATTTTAATTCAAGCCATTATATATAAAAATAATTTTATAAAATCAGCAGTAGGTTCTCTACAGTGCAATGTAGGGTACAATGTATTGTGGACTGTTATGGTGGGACGGCATGCAAAGCTTCCTCAACCATAGTAAGTAATCAATCGATTTGATTGAAACATGAGCGATTTCATTGATTTCGATGACAACAAAAAAGAGGAGTGTGAAACATTCATTTATCATCATTCAATCCTGGGCAACATCTGGTCTCCTTGCTAATTGATCAATAATGCCTATTGCTAAAATTTCACAAAACGTTTCCACACATTTTTACCTCCTCTGCATAAAACTAAAAATAGCCCATATTACTCATTCTTAAGCCTACCAGCTGTATTCCAAAATTCATGATCAGTTTATTAGTTTAAAACTGAATCCTGCACATGCAAATATATAAACATATACACATACCTAACTTTATATAGAGATAAATCATTAAAAATACGATTAAGATGCTGGTTTCTTCATTTTTGTTGTTGTTCATATCGCGTTTTGTTCTTCACTCTTACGATCTATAGTCTGTGAGGTTAACAAACTATTGAAGTTGCACTCTGAAGAAATGAGGTCTTTCTCACATGTAATTTGTCAATGCAGAAATAGTCAATCAAATAAAGGGTTATTCTTGATGAATAAAACGGTTATAGCCATTTTTAATTCAAATTAATAGAACAATGCCGGGATGATTTTGAAAATGACAGCTTCTTTTATTCAGGTGATGAGGGACAGTAAAAACAACCTTAGGTTGTTTTTACTGTTAATTTGTAAGACATTATTTTGTACCCGTCCCAGTGCTACCAGATCAGGCTGGCTGAAGATGCTGGCTTCCTGATCCAAAATTCAACAAACATTAATGTCCTCCCCCTCCTTTTACTTTGTAAAACTTAAGCATAGTCTCCAAAGTCAAAACAAACAGCATCATTAAATATTTGAAGCTTCAAGCATAAAAACTTTTCCCAAAATTACTGGATTTGGCATTAAATAACTTGAAAAGGGTTGATATGTCGTAAAACAAAATCAAATCAGTTCGACCCGTTCCAGGTTGCTTCCTCTTACAAAATTTTTTCTAACTTTTTTCTGATACCTTCACTACACATCATTCACATTTTTCTCGCTTTTTCTTTGTTCACATGTTTCAAACCTGGCCTTCTGTCCCTACTAGACAACAACTAGCCAAGATTATCTTTGATCTGTTTCTGACGATATTCAATTACAAGCAAAAAATAAATTATTGCAAAGTAGGTGAAATACGTAACCTTCAATATATATTTATTCAAGCAACAAACTCTACAAGTGTCATGAAAATTTGATCTCTACGTTATATAGTTTGAACAGTGTTCACATTTTATTCTTCAGACCTTTTCAATTTAATCAGCTTACTCTTTTTGTTGATAACTTGAAGATAATATGCACTTTGAATGAGCTGAATAGTTCAAGTTAGAATCGAACGAATCACAATGTGACTGAATCCTTATAAAGAGCCAGCTCAATTGATCAATTGTTGGAGATATTTAGCAGTCGGTGCTAATTCATTATGAACGATTCAGTTCATGTCATAATTGATCCTCCTCCCTTCTGACTAAGATTTTCATATTATTTAACTAGTAAGAAAAGAAACTGATACTTCACATTTATAAAACCGCCATGAAGATGGATTATTGAGAAGTTTTAATACGCATAGTTTTAAGCTCTGATCCGATTGTGATTTTGTTGTATCCAAGGATTTCTTTCTTTTGTGTTTTCCTACTTGATTTTTTTTATAAAGAATTTTGCATTTTGATTTTAGCTTTTACAGATGCCGGCAGAACACAGCGGATAGCAGAAATTCTATTAATCTTTCAAAGCGTTTCGTTTTGGAAACTTACATTTTTTTTATTGCCAAAATCTGTTTTCTTTTGTGTGTGTGTGTGTGTGTGTGTGTGTGTGTGTGTGTGTGTTTTCCGTTTTCATTTCTAATCATTTTCTCCAGAATCTAATCAATAATTTGATGATGATGATGATCCGCTATTGCTTTCTGTGGAATATTCCATCAAATGCACCAGGTGACTCTGTTCTGAAAACTCCAAAAATTTTTGACTTTCTTCGATAAATCTGGTTCTTCTTCCTTCTAAAACGATAACACAAATCAAAATGCTCTTATTTTAAATCATTTCTGCTAAAAGGCTTCAAGTTTGTTTTTTTTAATTCATAGAAAATCTGATTTTTATTCTTTGAGAATTTTGGCAGTCAATACTAAAATAGAATAATCATTATTATCATCATGAACAGGACTGAGGTGTTATGGAATGGGTGACGAAAGAATTTAAATTACAAGCAGAAACAATATTTTCAATTTTATTATTTGAAATCAATCAACATATATCATTAATTCTATTAGTAATCAGTTATGGAATCTCTGCCCCCCCTCTCTCTCTCTCTCGTTCTGTCTTTGCCGCTTTATCTACCTGTATCTGCTGCTCTATTTGTGTGCTAGAAGTAGTGGGAGAAGACGAGTTACTTAAAGAATAAAAAAGGAAGAGAATGGCAAAATATATAAAATGCTGATCCAATGTGTCATCTAGTATACTGTTATGTTTCTTTGAAATCAGCAATTTATTATCAAATCACAATGTAGTCCGAGTTTGTGAAATCCTTTTATTATGTAATCTTTGGTTTATAATTGTGTTTTTTCGATGTCAAAGTTAAGAAATTTTATCTGTGAAAATATATAACAAATCTGTTACAGAGAGAGGAAAGAAATAGAAGTTATGTTACACTTTGAGATGATCTAGTAGATTATAATTACTAGGGTTGTGACAGCAGAATATTCTTTTCATTGTTCTGACTCTCGAGTATATATCCGACACATTCAATCAACTGAGAACCACATCAGTCTATATAAAAACATAAGATATTAACGGATATATACTCACGAGTGAAAATAATGAAAAAATATGCTGTTGTCAGAGGTCTAATAATTACACTATTTTTGCTCAAAATTTTATATACATTGATGAGATAAAATTATGTGATCTTTAGCTTAGATCACTAATTATATGAATGATTCTGGCATGTCATTTTTCTTTTCTTTTTCTTTTTTTTTTCACATTGATTATACATGACAATTGATTTTTTTTAATACTTGTGTTCACTGCAAACAAATCATATTGGCACTTGAACATAAGGGGCTACTATTTGAGACCATGTAAGGATATTTACATTACATTTAACCTTCTGCATACCAGTACAGTCAGGGAAACAAAACAGATAGGGAATTCCAAAGTCTAGCAATTTGATGCAAGAAACTATTAGAGTAAAAGGCCATCTGGCACGGTGAAGGAATGGGATCCTGTTGATAAACGGGTTTGTCAAGGTATGTACGTCGAGGAGGTGCAAGTGTAATGAGTTAATCAGAGCACATTCCATTAAAATATTTATCAAACAGGCGTTAAGGAAAACATTTAAAATAAATTTAAGGAAAATAGTTTTGCTGTATAGTTTTTATATTTTCTGAAGAAAATTCCTTTCCAGTTTGAATCTCTGGAAATATTGACCAAATTAACCAGCAGCAGGAGCAAATTTTTTAATCACTCACAAAAAATAAACATATAAATTCTGTACATTGTTCAACTAATGAAAAGCATCATTTTATTTATTTATTTTTTACATGAGAAGATTTTGTCTTTCAGTATGACTTCAAGTTCATATAGTAGTGAGACCCTGATTTGGAAGTTTTGGTGAACCGCTCCCAGGTTAACTGTGACCCGGAGTCATAGCACCTGTTAGGTCTGTGGGTTTAAATGCATCTGTTTATATTAAAGCATGAAAATGCCATTGATTGTTTTCCCAATTCTATCAACTAAACAAGTTGTATATAACATAGCAGGGCTACACGGTGTTGCCTGGAGCTAAATTAAATGTAACATAATTTCTATTTCTTTCGCTCTCAATCTCCCCATCACCACATTTTTTTTACCCTGCTCATTCCTTTTTCTGGACGCATGCACACAACTAGAGTCGGCATAAGAGAAATAACTGTGTGAAAAAAATCAGTTACTTCCCTTTAGCTAGTGACTGGAAATCAAACTACATGATAACATTAAATGATATAAATCAAACTACATGATAACATTAAATGATATAAATTGTTACTCAAATAATGACTTGGGGGGGGGGGTATTATAGATCCTGGGTTATACCGATAAAAAAATGTTGGGTTTTGTTGTGTACTTTCAAATTTTAGTTAAACATACAAACACATAAGTGAAATTGAATCCGGTAATCTGGAACTCGTTGTCAAATCTTGACTTGAGCTCTAACTAGTATATTCGTTGCCATGTTTTAATTAAAAAATAGCATTTTCATTGCTAGATTTGCAAATTGAATGGACATATCATCGATTGTTTTTTAGAACGAACAGAATTTTATGATCGAATTCTGTTTTTTTTTATATTCTTTTTAAAACGTCTAAATTTCTGAAATTGTCTTTTTTTTTTTCTCTCATGTTAACAAATTAGCTCGTTTTATATTTATTTTTTTTATAAAGGAAGGATTGATGGATTTCGCTTTTTGTGTGTGTGTGTCTTTGAAGAGGTCGTAATGGAAAACTTTACGAATTCACTAATGGTAAATTCGATAATGACTTGTAGTGAAATTCAAAACATTGTAAAAAAAAAAAAAATAGAAAAGGTTGTATATAAAAAGAAAAAAATGTTAAAAAAAAAAACAAAGTCTGCACTTTTTTCTTTAGATTTTCATGAAATTTGTAAATTTATTTGATGGATTTTTCTTTTACTTATCTGTCAAAGAATTGATGCATTCGTATTTAAGTTATTCCTCTTCTGTTGTCTTCATCTTTACGTTCACAACATTTCAGCCATTTTACTTTATCATCTTGTGCTTAGTCAGAATTTTTAACCTCTAAATTTTGAACTGAACCTTTTTTTTATTAATACCTATACAGTAGAACCTCGGGATACGGCATTAAAAATTAATAACAAAATACAGTACAGTATATGATACACATGTATATAATCAAAGAACATTATAAATAACATAGCAAGGTGGGGTAAATACCGTAACTAGGGGCCGGAAAAACATTGTTTTCCACATTGTAATCTGAAAAAAAACGTATCCGATGGCCACAGTATCCCAAGGTTCTATTATACTTATCTGTATAATGCATGCAATTATACTTGCTCTTGTTTAGAACCACATAAGTCTCAGAACTGGCTACAATCACTTGGCCACTGCAGACCATCGTGCATGCGTTTATCTGGAACACTGCATTCTATGGGAAGAGTCTACTTAACCTGCCCTGGGTGAATGCTGTATTAAGTCAAATCTTACCCCATATCTCTCCTTGTAAGGAGGGATGCATTTTTTTTATACTCTGACAAATTTAGAATTCATCAGTTGAACATGTGTGTGTGTTTTTACTGTGCATGGTGAAATGATAAATCCCAAGAGCGATAGAAGTCTTCTGTCATGTCTGAAATTGACACGATGTTCAGTGAGCGAGGTCGGAGATGCGGTGTTTTATAACTCAGGCTCTCTACCGATCCAAGTTATGACAACAGGACCATTGCCAGGACCCTCAAAATGCATCGCTGGATTGCCACAAATAACAGGATGTGCTCAGGGTGATGAAAACAAAGTTTCTGGCCACGGTTATGGTCTTTGATGTGGTTTAAAGTGAGGGCTACATTATGCCACCTCACATCTTTGAAGTCGGCTTGAAAGTCAACACCAAAGTGTACCTAGATGTGTTGAAGAGTGTGGTGATCTGCTGGTGCAATCAGTTGGTTGCAATTAGACCCTGGGTGTTGCAGCAGGACTCTGCGCCAGCCCACAAGTCCAAAGAGACTCTGGCTTGGCTTCAGATGGAGTGCTACAACTTTATACCCTTCTCTCATTGAGTCCCCCTTGCTCTCCTGACCTGAACTCGCTGAACTACTTTGTTTGGTTATAGGTTGAGAACATCACCAACATGACCTCCCACAACACCGAAGCCAGCCTGTTGCCACTATCCGCTGAGTATTCACAGAGCTCCTGACAGCACATTTGGAATAGGTATGCTCCCAGATCCGGACCCATAGCCAGGTGGTGATTGAGGCTGAAGGTGGCTACATTGAACAGATATCAGCTCTACTATATAATCAAGTTACTGGAATTGATTTTTTCAATAAAAGTTTTGAAATAAAGCTGTAGTGTTGTTTTCTTTACGCCGTTCTTAACATGACAATACTCAAAGAAGTGAAGTGAAAAAAGTCATAATTATTTTGTTTTACACATTAAAAAAAGATGACATAAAAATGGAATTTACTTTAATACTATTTGGGGAAGAGTTGAAAAGAGGAAGACTTAAACAACAAATGGAAACAGCTAGGACTGCTACCACCGATTTTGATCACTCTAAACAGTCCATATACAGTAAACTTGTTTTTACTTTCCATTATTATTTTAATCAACCATTTTTCATACTTTTATTAATTCATACTGATTTACGCATTCCCTTAATTCCTTTTTTAAAATTCAAACACTACCTGCATGTTATTGCCCCATACTTTTTTGCGATGGGAGGGGGGTAGGCTTCCACTGGGAACCGGTTAACAGGTCCTGCTAGTTAGTAATAAAATATTAAATACAGTACGAGTTAGTAGTTATAATAATACTTTTATTAGCAGACCCGTGGAAATTCTATGGTTGCTTTTATTACTTGGTTAACAAAATAAAAATTTCAATGGGAACAATAAGAGGATAAATTTAAATATAATCTTTACTTAACATGGACAAAACATATAAAAAAATTAATCACACAAAAAGAATTTCAAAATTTTTTTATTTATTTTTGGTCAGAGAAATATTTCAAAAGAAATTATCTTTTATTCCTGGAAGGTTTTGATGAGAATTATAACCTTGAAATCATGCCTGAGATTGAACTCCTCACATCGACAAACCAACAACTGCAGAATGAGCGCCACTCAATATTAGAATATTCTAGAACCATTTTTGATCTTTCTTGGAAGTTCTGAAACCTTCTGGATTTTTCTAAATCTTTCTATTTTTTTTTAAAGAAAATTTTTCTTTAACAACGGATAAGATCTCTCTGTATATTTAGGGAAGATAAATTAAGCTCTCATAACACTTTCTTCATTTATCTATGTAACAATTGTGCTTGTCCTTCCTTTTACATGGCTAATAGGCTACATCAAAAGAGGAGGTAAACTCTTCAGACTTGATGCAGTTGTAATATTCATAAGATTTCTTTGTATAGACAATTCAGAAACAGACCAATTTAATTTAACATACATCATTAACAAAATATTATGCTCATAATGTTCAAACATGTTATATAAATTATTGTTTGTCAGAATTCTTTCTTTTGATGGTTGATATTATTTCTTGTCAGTTTCAGTTTGAAATCACAGACTAAGCACCAGTGTCTTGACATTTCATCAGAAAACTTCTAGTTTATAAGATTCACTGTTCTTGAAATGTTGTAGCATAAAATTATGATACAATCACAAAATTTATGAAATGCATTCGTTCAATAAATCACAACGAATAAAGTCCATTGATACAATATACTTTTTCAAAACTAATATGCAAATATCAGGAAATGTTATCAGATGTGCTGCAGGCTTGGCAAGACGAGAGTAGGCTCAAGGCATTTCCACAAATAGTGATAATGGAGAGATGCTCATAAAGCTAAGTCAATTCATGCTGATCCCTGGTGTGATACTTCATCAAAATTTTATTCAGCAATTATTAAGTTAATTTGAATGATATCCCCAAATATGGTATAAAATAAACTTGTACCAAATTGCATTTAGAAGTGTATTTTTAATACAATATTAAACATTATGTTCAGTGTCACAGCTTGACCGTAGAATACTACTCTACATTTCTATCTTTATATCAGATTAAACGGAACCTATAAACAAAATTGCAGCATTTGTTTTTTTACCAAGTATTTCAAATGATAACGAGCAGAATGAAACAAATTTGAGGAAAACATTTGAGTTACATAATCTCGGCATTTTGTTGCTTGATAATTGCATTTAAGGTGTTTCATTGGTCTAATGGATGTTGGTGATAGTTATTATGCAGAGTACGAATCATATTGCATTTATTCTGTCCAGTTATGTCCGATATGTTAGGAAAGGTATGAAGCCACAATTCCCTCACCCCGACAACTGTGGATAAAATACTGAATCAAATTCAACTAATCTTATTCTATTGGTTGTTGATAATAGATGTTAAATAAATTATTTATTTTGTTTTTACTAATGATTCCACACTTATCAAGGCAAAAAGCCACTCGAGTGTAATGGGTTATTGAAATGGATAAATTGGCAGCTTAATGATGAAGAATATTATGAGAGGATTGGAAATGATGAATGTTAAGTTTTGAGACATTGTGTTGAACAAAGATGGCGGTGTAGTTCAGATCAGTAACCAAGATGGCGGCCAAGAATCAAATGCAGTCCGTGGCGTAGTTAACGGCGAACTGATTGAATCCAAAATTCGACAATTTTTATAATAATTTTGAAACGTTTTCATTGGTTGTTTAGCACAGCCGTTGGTTATAAAAATGATTGGCGAATCCATTCGTCTCATACCCCCATTAGGAGTCAAAAACATTTTACACCCCTCCCTTTTTTGATATAATGGAAAAATCCATTAAAATAAATGAACAAAGAAAAAAAAACCAATAAAATAATTTTTTTTTTTTTTTTTTTTCTTCATTGTTCTGGTTTTGGAGGAATTTGTCTTTATTCTCATTGGTCAAAAAGAATTATTAATATACTGGTATAATGTGTGCAAAAAAAAGCCATTTTTTTTTTTTTTGACATTCAGTTTTTTTGTTTTTTTTTTTTGTTTTTTTTTGTTTTTTTTTTTATACATATAAAAATAAACACTTTTCAAATATATATAAACATACAAATAGAATACTTTTCAAATACATATAAACATATTCACAAAAATTCACAAATATACATGTTTTTGTTTTTTAACAAATGTTTGCCAAAAAAAAGATACAAAAAAGAATTATTTGACAAATAGGAAATTTACAAAGAAAAGGTTTTAACAAGTAACTTTTTTTTTCTTTTTTTTTTTTTTAACAAAAACTGGAAACATTGTTAGGTATTAGTTGGTTAATTTGGTTAATAAGGTAGAAATGGTTGCAGTTAAACGTTGTGCCCGGGACAATTTACAATTTTTTTTTTTTTTTTTTTTTTTTGGCGTGATTTTGACTGTTCATGCTTCTCTTTTTGGGTTTCTGAAAAGAGATTTATTCATAATTAGATTCCAAAAAGTTCGGTTATAAAATGTTTTAATTTTATTCTTTTTATAGGTTTAGTGAAAATGTCGGTTATATTATTTTCAGACGTCACATAAGTAAGAGTAATAGATTTTTTCCTTATTTCATCCCTTATAAAATGACTAGTAGGGGTACCCGGCGTTGCCCGGGTGTTTATAGGTGTGTGTGGTGTTAAATAAAAAAGAATCCGGGGTGGGGGTAGGATCGAACCCGAAGCCCTGAGGCGAAATTTGAAAATAAAATGGGCCTGCCAGAATGAGTTACTGGAAGATGTTTGAATTTATTTAAGTAAGAACCAAATTGACAGGTGCGCGCCCGGAAGTCGTCGAGCGTTACGACGATGACGTCAATGACCAGGTTTGTTTGTTACAAGCGAAGTAAAAAAAGAAGCGGAGGGGGGGTCGTAATCAAAACATCGAAAAAAAACCCCAAAAAAACTAACGTAAGGCAAACGAACGATGAAAACAGAAAAACGAACACATGAAAAATGGCTTACATAAGCCTGTTTCGATATTAAAAGTTAAAAAAATCGGTGAGTACCTGGGTGTTTTGGGTGTGTGGTCGGGGGTGGATAAGTGAAGTTAAAAAAAAAAACAGAAAAACGAATGTTACGTGAAAAATGGCTTAAATAACACTGGTTCAATATTTAAATTAAAAAATCAAAAAAAAAAAAAAAACATCTCACACCACGATTCGAACCAAAAACGTTTAGATAATGAACCAACGCGCTAATCGACTGACGTAACGCGACGTACATGAAACTTGTTCAGTTTTTCAACTATTTAAAGTAAATCAGGTCATGACGTCATCTGGCGCATACGTAGAACCGCTCGTCATCACAAGAAGACTGTTTTTGTTGCCCCCCCCCCTTGTCGAAAATTGTCGATTTCGGGGTGAAAAAATGAACGTTTTTGGCCAATTTTTTGATATTTTTCGAGCGAAGGATGGGGCTTCGATATGATACTGAGTTTGTGAATTTTCGTCATGTCTGTCGAAAGTTTTTAGCAGACACACAAACATACACACATACATAAGATATCTGATATCAATACGCTTCGACCTTTGATGAATCATAGAATTATTTGCTAATAAGATACTGCTCTGATTATCACAATGAATTACTATAGGTTTTTTACTTAGATCTGGTTTTAAAATAGATTTTAGAAGGGTGTTCAGAAAAATTGCCTCCTACATGGAATGAGTGAGGGTCACAAATTCTGCTTCACAAGTAGAAAGGGGAACAATATGTTGCTTTTTAGTTTTCCAAGAGATCATAGGTCCTGTCTTTGACAGTCTAAAACAATATCCCATTATATTTTTCTATCCTCAAAGTTACCCTAATCTGAATCTGAAAATCCTTCTAAATTTAGAGGACATGAAGACTTTTTAAATATTAAAGATTGTTCCTTGGTTCCTTTTAGGTAACAAAGGATTTGTTTTGCACGATTAACGTCTTTAATTGTCGGTTTCGATAAGTTTTGAGATAGCATGATTAAATTTTTTATTTAATTCATTTTTAACATCTTTTAAAGTGTTGTCACAGTTTGAGGCGAGTAAATATATCGTCAACCCAAAAAACCAAAATCAACAATTTCTTACCTACATTTTTGGTATACATGCACGTGTCTACGGGACATTGTTTGAATTCCTGTTCTATTAAATAATTATGGAGTGTTAAATTCCAATTATGTGCACTTTGTTTTAATCCATATAACGATTTATTTAATTTCCACACCCAATTTTTATTTTTCATTTTAAATCCCTCTGAAAAGTAAATGTAGATTTCACAGTCAATCGGAGCATTTAAATAAGCATTTTTTACATCCATTTGATGTATTTTTAAATTGTATTGAGCGGCAAGTTGTAATAAAGTTCTAAGTGTCGTTAAATTTGTCGTTGGTGAAAATATTGCAAAATATTCCACTCCAGAAATTTGTGAAAAACCTTTTGCAACAAATCTTGCTTTAAAAGTTTCACTGCCAGAAGCTGTGATTTTTTTTGGAAAAAAACCCAGCGTGAAGAAATTATATTTTTATCTGTTGGTTTTGCCACTATTTCGTATGTGTTATTTTCAGATAAGGCTTTCAATTCGGATATCATAGCTTGTTTCCATTCTTGGTGATTTTCTGAATTAATCGCCTCATTATAACTTTTCGGTGCACTGTTCAACGAGTAACGGCGGAATCTTGTATCTTTTCTATTTGTAAGAAGTCTGGCCTTTTTTGCTCCCTTATTGGGTATCGATGTGTCTGGTTTATATTTTTGTCAGAAGTTTTGTAATTGTCGTCGTTATTAATATTTTCATTGTGATCGATTAAGATGCTAGGTAATATTTCACGTTTTTCATCCACTGGATCGACATTTTTTTAAATTTAATTTATCATTGAATTTTACACATTTAATCCTTTTCGCTTTTAGTATTTAGTTTACTGGTGTTTTCTGTAAATGCAAAACAATCAGAGCCAAATAAATGCATTCTGTTCATTTTAGTTTTACACTACGATCAGTAACCAAGATGGCGGCCAAGAATCAAATGCGGTCCGTGGTGTAGTTAACGGCGAACTGATTGAATCCAAAATTCGACAATTTTTATAATAATTTTGGGACGTTTTCATTGGTTGTTTAGCACAGCTGTTGGTTATAAAAATGATTGGCGAATCCATTCGTCTCATACCCCCATTAGGAGTCAAAAACATTTTACAATGAATGTACAAAGTTTGATTACGTGAGGGTCACGATGAGTGGTTCATGACATGGACTAAAAACCTGGTTGTGCCAAGTTCGAATCCAATACATTTCCATAGGAACATTTTCATCAAACTCACACTTGACCTTATGTCTGACCTCCTGAAAAAGAGGTAAATAAAATACAAATTTGTTGATATTTGTTTTGGTATCACGTGACTCTAAATTAATTGTATATAATGGACATCTTTTGTCTAATGAGACAATGCATCGTTCTGTATCTAGTCAGGTGCACTGCAGCATCTGCTGTAGCTATAAAGTCGAAGATGGAGTTGCTTCTCCAGATGCAGGCCTGGGTGGGTGATAAAGAGACCTAGGTTTGCCCAATTATCATGGTTCTCCTATTGACATTGCAGACAAAGTCTGACGGAAAGGTAAGCCAATGCGGTCAAAGCCAGAGCAGTTATAGGAGTTACCGGAAAGGTGTTGTAGTATTTCATCATTTGCCTATCACAAATCCAAGCGGGATTTTTTGTCAAGGTTAACTGCCTTAGCCTTTACACAAGGCCTCAATCAATTACTATACAATGAACTGACTTTCTTTCAAGTGGGGTGGTGTGCTCTAGAATATTATTTATTAGTTGGTGGTTGTTCTAATGATTATAGTTTTAATTGATAATATTGTTGTTATAATGATCATAGTTTTAATTATTTTGTTATAATGATCATAGTTTTAATTATTTTGTTATAATGATCATAGTTTTAATTATTTTGTTATAATGATCATAGTTTTAATTATTTTGTTATAATGATCATAGTTTTAATTATTTTGTTATAATGATTATAGTTTTAATTGATAATATTGTTGTTATAATGATCATAGTTTTAATTATTTTGTTATAATGATCATAGTTTTAATTATTTTGTTCTAATGATTATAGTTTTAATTATTTTGTTCTAATGATTATAGTTTTAATTATTTTGTTATAATGATCATAGTTTTAATTATTTTGTTATAATGATCATAGTTTTAATTATTTTGTTATAATGATTATAGTTTTAATTGATAATATTGTTGTTATAATGATCATAGTTTTAATTATTTTGTTATAATGATCATAGTTTTAATTATTTTGTTATAATGATCATAGTTTTAATTATTTTGTTATAATGATTATAGTTTTAATTATTTTGTTGTAATAATTATAGTTTTAATTGATTATTTTGTTGTAATAATTATAGTTTTAATTGATTATTTTGTTGTAATAATTATAGTTTTAATTGATTATTTTGTTGTAATAATTATAGTTTTAATTGATTATTTTGTTGTAATAATTATAGTTTTAATTGATTATTTTGTTGTAATAATTATAGTTTTAATTGATAATATTGTTGTTATAATGATCATACTTTTAATTGATTATTTTGTTGTAATAATTAAAGTTATAATTGATTATTAAATTGTTATAATAAGTTATAACTGATTATTTTGTTGTTGCAATTTTAATTGATTTTATTGTGATAATGGTTATAGTTTTAATTTATTATTTATAGTTTTGATTTTATTTGATTTCTATGTTTACTACTTTGAAATTTACATTTCCATTAATAAAAAAAATCGAATGGATCCTCTCATAGTATTCATTATCAATTAGACGCATATTATCTTTGTTTGTTTTTTAACATATATCAATCTCTCTTTAATAAATAACCCAAGGACAACTATAAAATCATGTATTTGAGGTTTTAAATACATTTTTATCACTCCTAGATTGTTCTACTTACTGTTTAAAAACAAATGGGCTGGATAGAATCTTATATTAAGACTAATTTAATCTTTAATGAGGCTTAGTAATTGTCCATGTCTACTGATTTGCTTTGTCATCGTATCAACTCATTTTGAGGGTATTTAATGCTGAGTATTAGAAATAATTATAAACAATTTATTTTTCCTAAAAGTAGATATTGACCAGAGTTATCTCCCTTGGAGATATTCCATGGTCCCATGCTTTGGTTCTCTAATGCTTATGTTCATAAATTGAGAAACCAGACTTTGTCTCTTCTTGGCGTGACCTTCAAACTAGTCAGATATCAAAATCGCTCTACTTCATAACGAGTTTTTCAAACCTGATAAAGCCTGTTATTTTTCTAATCGAATCAATTGACTCTTAGACAATGGTCAAAGAACTAAACGACTATTTTTCTGCAAGTTGTGTCGTAACGGCCATACATTTACATTCATTTATAGACTTTTATTTCTTCTAACAACCTATGTATTTTTGTATTGAGATGGAACATTGTACTTTTATTTAAAATTGATTTCAGATTGTCGCCATTGATGTTTACACCATGATATGCTTCCTCGTCATATTTATAGCACTTTTACCCTGAAGAGATCAGACGTTTTCTGATTATTACGCAAGGGAAAATGTAGTGTTTTCAGGTAATCTTCTGGCTTGACGTGTTTGGTTTAGTCGTATTTCACACTGACATTCTAATATTAATAGTTTCAATAAAACCTGCATTTTTTTTTCTTTTTCTTTTACTTTGAAAAAATATTTATTTTTCCCAAAGAATCCTTTAAAGTTAAACGTTAATAAAATCTTTTTACCATGGAAATGAATATAAAACGAGTTCTGCGTTTATTGTATCAGCTCATCTTTGAATTTTGTATGAATAAACATGATAAATGTAGTTGCATCATAGGCTACCTTAAATTAACCTCTGATGTCATTCAAGGTCACCAGAAGTTAAAAGGTTAGATACTCATGCAGAATACAAATTGTGATGAGATAATAAGATTATTTAGAAACCCTGTCTTACCGTGGAGAGGAGAGAGCATTTTGTAACTAATCTGTACTTTCACCTCACAATTTAATAAACAAGATATAAGAAAAATAGAATTTATCTGAAAATCTAATAAAATATCAGGGTCTGCATTCTGCATAAGTACCAAAGGCCATAATCGTTCAAAAGCGTTTTTGTATCCGTTTTATATCCAAAACTTTTTTTTTGTACTTGCATAACACTTTTTCTATATTTCTCTTCAATCTCTACCCTCTTCAATTTAATTTGTCATGACAAAAAAAAACAACTCTTTAATGGTTTATTTTCGATATTAAAAATATCTTTAAAAAAAAAAAAAAAAAGAAAGAAAGAAAAGCTTTATACTCTGCTGTCATATATGAAGTGAATATACAAGACAACGCCGCTTATCCCTGCTTTTAAATATATTAAGGTTTAAACCGGCAAAATAAATGCGTAAATGAATAATTTAACGTATCGGTAATTAAATACAAGAATTGCAATTTCCAGTACAAGGGAACAAACTCTTGATTTATTTAAATTATTCTCCACGAGATTTGAATTCAATATGAAGTTCAACGCTAGTTCTGAGAAATTGTGATTGCAAAATCAATTTTTGATGCTAGCCATGTTAAAATAAAAAATACTTGCTAACAACATGCAAGCTTCACTAAATGTTATTTGTCATTTTCACGCTTTTAAAACAAGTTGTATTTTAATTGCTTTTTAAAAATATTTTCTTACAAAATACTCATTATTTTAAAAACAAATATAGAATGACTTTATAAACAAAGTGTGATATCCGTTTAAATACTATGCTTCATCTTTTTTACCCTGTCAGTGAAGGAGATTTTTTTTTTATGTGAGGAAAATCCAGCTCCTCAAAAAAAAAAAAAAACAATCTTGTGTCTAACTCTTCCCTCGTGGGAGGATAAGTAAACAGAGACATTAACTATATATGTTCCTTATCTTCGTAAGTTGAGCACTTTGATAAGGGAGATTGAAATTAAATAAGATTAAGAAAGTGTATTTCCATTCTCATTGAACACCTCAGCAACATCAGATTATTTTCTTTCTTTATTTATTGAATAGCATCATTGAACAATCCCTAAACAAGGGATAGAAGATAATAAAATACGTATGAACATAAAGTTGCCTTAGCATATAATTATATAGAAGATTATTTGGATGTATTGGAACATTCAAGATGGAGTGTGATTCTCTCTTCAACACGGTAAGTTTGGGAAAAGATGTTATAAATAAAAAACCGGATAAAATACTGTTAAAAACTCGCTCAATACATGTTACTGTGACATAGGTTGACATATATTCGGCGGGTTTTTAATAGTATTTTGTATAGTTTATTATTTATAACACCTTTTTCCAAACATACGGTGTTAAAAAGGGTGTGAGACGCCATCTTGAATTTTCGAATACATCGGTAAACACTGTATGTTTTTCGAGCTGAATAAACATGTTACATTGAATAAAAACACAAAAAATATATCCAGTTAAGTAGAAAAGTAACTTATCTTGCCTTTGATAACATTTATTTGTTATATATTTGTTTTTTGACAACTTTTTCGAATCTATGTGTACAGTAATACAAACCCGATTATTTAAAATAATTTTTAATTTAAAATAATTATGTGCAAACGTTATTTGCTTTAATAAGTTTGTTATATAATATTTTTATTTTTGCTTTTTTTTTTTTTTTAAATATTTCTAAAAGTTTATTTGCATGTTTTTTAAATGTTTATGCAAATAAAAAGATGCTGCATAATTTTCTTTTTAATATAACAATAGTTATTAATTTTTTTTTTTTCTTTTTAATATTTTTCAGGTTTTAATTGTTGTTTTAACAAAAAAGGTAAATATACTCATTTTTTGCTTTACTGAATGTTTTGTTATCTGAAATTGTTTCTGTTCACTTAAATATTGAATTGGAAACAAGATTTCATATCAAAATGGATTTAAAATATTTTTATGGATTTAGATATATTTTAGAGTACTGTATCCATATTTTCTTGATTTTTTTTTTTTTTTTTTTTTTTTTTTTAAATTTTTTATTTTATTTTTTTTTATGTATACGAGTGTATTGATGGAAAATCATAAATGCACAAACTGGTGAAAAAATAATAAAAACTAATAATCTATATATCTATAAAAGTGAACGTGTCTGTCTGTCTGTCTGTGTACATTTCCCTACGCAATAACTCTGTCAATTTTTAGTCTATAGACTCGAAATTTGAAATACCGGGTACTGAGATTTGGGAAAATCGATGTGACGGGTGTCAGCCAGAAATTTGGCTGTTAAGGGGTCAAATTTCAACGATTTGACCTTTTAAGAACTCTACCAAACTCCTCCGACAATTTTGGGTCTAGACACTTGAAATTTTAGATATAGGTTCCTTGAACCTGGATCTAATTTAATAAAGTGATTTGAGCCCGAAACTATAAATTTTAAGGGGTCATAATAGGGGTCAAATAAAAAAAAAATTTACTCTTTTTTTTTTTTTTGCTCAGCATACACCTCCAAACACCCGGGCAACGCCGGGCTGAAATGCTAGTGAATAAATAAATGTATAACTTATAATTTTCTGTTTAGCTTATTGGACAATTTTCAAAGGAAATTCTAATTTCTTTTTTCTTTTGTACGGATAGTCTGTAGGAAATTTTCACGAACCATTCTCTTCATGCCTTCAATGAAGTATAAACAAAGTTTATGAAATGAAATTAATATTTTCTAATTATGTCACCAGGAGACGCTTATCACAATCATGGTGTGGGTATTTGTTGTCTGCTTCATTTCCAGTACAAATGTACCAGGAAGGAAAAGAAATAGGAAAGGAAATGAAACTTCTCCAGTTAAATTTCATTGTTTAGTGGGGCTTAATGTCTGTGATCAATGTTTTTATGTGTGGACGTTTAGGTAATTTCATGTCCACAAATTTAAGATTTTGAAACCCAGATTCACAGATGTTGTAACTTGCACCACAGGACATCATAAAAACTAAGAAATCCTGAAATTTAAGCATATAACACCAAGCAGTTTCCATGTTTGCATAAATTGTTGTGAAGTCCGTTTTTATTGTAAATGTCAGATTGCTGCAAGACAGGTTTATATTTTATTGCTTCCAAAACTTATTTTATATGAATTTAGATGAATGGTCTCCCTAACTTCATCTCACATACTCAAACTAGTTGCTTCCTCGAACAGGATATTTCTGAACCTCTGGAAAAATGACCTAATTTCACTGTAAATGAACAAAATCAAAACATTTTACCATTTTTGGTCGAGATGTATTTGATAGTGGTTACTTAGTGGTAGTCACATAAAGTAAGTTGAATCGGCTCAAACGGTGTTAACCGCATCTCATGTCAAGGCTGTCTACCCTCATCAATCAGCAGCAGAGTCACCGGCATGATCTAGCCATTTACGATTCCAATGTTGGACGCTAAAAACATGAGGACCAGATATGAGTTCCGTGTTTGCTTTGATTGTTGCAAGCCATGCATGGAGTTGGGCCCCCATGGCACCTCCTCCAACAAGTGGGTGCATTGGGTGTCACTAGTTTATGAACAAATTCCTCACCAGGCTAGTGCAGGATAGTAGTTAAATGAAAAACGACTTGTTACCATTTGAGCTACATCATATTTTTTTGTCTCAAAACCCGCAAATTTGATAAAATCACTGTCATAAGAGGACATATTTTTCTCTTATGATATGAAGAAATTATGATTTATTATACAAAAGATAATATTAATTATCCAAATAACATATAATAAAAACTAAATATAATAAAAATAATTATTAATATAATTAATAATTATAACAAAATAAAAGTACTTAAAATATTATTATATAATATAAAATATAAAAAATAATAAATTACTTAATTAAAAGGAAAAAACAAAAGATTATATAAAATAATATAAAAAGTATTTCTTAAGAATTTGAATGTAAAACGTTTTTTTAAAGTCTCTGGAGATTTTCCAAAAGATGGAACAGAAAAGTATTCTTTTCTGTTTTTTCTAGAGCCTTCTCTAGCGATAACAATAAATAACGGATGATTGCTATTTGTAGTCAGTTTAATACATCGCTGGGACGCGTTCCTAGGTGACCAAATCTTATGACTCCGACCAAAGAAATTTGAGTCGTTAAATAACAGATGAACTGGAACAAGATACAGAGAAAAAAATCTCTTTCATCAATAACTGGTAAATATATTTTTCTGAATTATATTTGACCAAAAAGCATTTATAGCTAAAGAATAAAAACAAACATTACTATAAGAAAAACAATTAAAAGAAAAACAACTACTTCAATCTTTTGAAATAATTAGAAAACAGAGTTATTCTCCGTGCATCAACCATTCTAAAAAGCTTATTAGATATTTGTTTCCTTTCTAGTTTTTGATTTTGTTTTCTTTTTCTTTTGTAATAAAATTTCTTTTTCAAAATATCTTTCTTTCTTTTTTCACTCTTTTATTTTTTATTAATATGTTTGCGGCATTCCTTAACCCCTAGATTAGGATACAAGAACCATAACAATCACATAGAAATCTACATTTCTAAGCAAATCTGATGCCATTTTTAGATCGAAAGGGTCAAAAAACTTAATTGGGTGAATTTGCAGAGTTTCATCATTTTCCAAACTGAAAATATTCAAGAAAATTAAGACTGCTGCCTGGGTGTCATCTTGCACAATTTACATGAACACAAAAAATGCTCTAAATCGGCAATTACTTGGAGTTACATGTTCAATTTTTCAGGATTCCTTAGTTTTATGAGGTCCATTTGTGATGCAAGTTACACCAAAATCTGTGGATATGGGTGCCAAGCCTTGACTAATTTGACATGGAATTGCCCATTTGCTGTCTATTTTAGAACAATGGCATTACAAATATGCATGCATAACGTAATAGCTATTGGTTTTAACTTTTAGCCTTGCAGCAAACATATCTTTATAGCTCAGGCATTAATGTCAAAGGAAAAAGGAAATCCTAAACGTTTTTGATTTTAATTCCTGGTGGTGACACACGAGTCATTTTTTTTTTTTTTTTTTTTTGAATCATTACTGTATATTGGGTCTGTTACAATAATTTTGCACTATAATGGGGTATGATCCCACACAATCGGGAGATTCTACTTATAAACGATGCTGCTCGGAACTGTCAAATCGAATTAATTCACATTCTGCTACCAACCAATCAGAAACCAGAATTGCTTCATGATTATTAAACTTTTCTGTAGCAACTTTGCATATGTTTTTTTCGTGTCAACACGGGAAGAATCTTTTGCTCTGTGGATTCCAACTCGAGAACTGTCTACTACAAACCAGTCACCTCTCAGGACTTGTGTAAAACAACGAACAATCGGAAACTGTTCTGAAACTAAACATGGAGGTTATGGGCCCAGCGTGCGTCTTTATTTTGATGGATCCAAATCAAAATTTGAACTGCAGCAAGTGAAATTTCTAGGATATCTACGAATTTAAAAGCTACACAAAGTACTTCAAACACAACCTGAAAACAGAAATGACCCCGACTTCATTGAAAAGAACGCAACTGTCTTTGCAGAATTGATACAGTGCTTAGATGACCGAAGTCTATCACTGGTAATGAGAGAAGCCCTGGACAATGGCTGCAAAGCATTGAACATATTGTGAGAGCATTATTTATCGAAACGAAAACCCAAAATTATTTCTTTATATACTGAACTGACCTCTCTAAAACAAATCGAAGCTGAAACATTACAGATTATAACAGCTGAAACGATTGCAAATTCTTTAAAAATGTCTAGTGAAGTATTAGCGACAGTCTGTTAATTTCCATGGTCCTCAAGCGATTTCTGAGTGATTTTAATCCATTTACCACTGTGCTGTGCAGAAAGAAAAACGCATGAACTTTAGCCAATTCAAGGTAGCACTCAGAAGTTACGAGGAAACTGAAAAAATGATCACAGAAAAAAACGAATCTACAAATATCATGAAATTCAAAAATACACACATAAAAACACCAAAATTAAATTATATCCATGCTGGGAATAAAAACCGTAATTTGCCAAAAACAATTTTTCTCCTAAGAAAAGTACAAAAATTATTCGCTATAATTGTAGACGACCTGATCACAAGTGTTTCCAATGTAGATATAGGACTTTAAAGGACGACTCCATTAAAAATGTGGAGAGCTCCGTTAGCGAACATACATTCTTATTTTCATGTATATTTTAATGCTTCAACAAACAACAATAATTTTCTTGTCGATTGTGGTGCAACGGCACATGTGATTACAAAGGAATCTGATTTTATAAATTTTGATCCCAACTTTAAGCCTCAGAATCATTTTCTAGAACTTGCTGATTGTAGTCAAGTAATCGATATCGTTTTGAAATGTGGTGTTGCTAAAATCTCACTAAGGAACAATAAAGGTGAACTGTTTCTGTATTCTAGAAAACGCTCTTCTAATCCCAAAATTTAAACAAAGTATATTTTCTGTACAAGCTGCCATTAAACAAGGTGCAAATATAAACTTTAGCCCCAATAAATCAAAACTGGTGTACCCAAATGGAATTGTATTCGACATTAAGGAAAATGGAAGACTATGTCATTTAAATAGCTTAGTCCCATCGAAAACCACCTGCCATGATTTACAGATATAGCATAAAATTCTTGGGCGCTGCAATATTCCTGATATCAAAAAGTTGCCGATTGTAGTTGATGGAATGAAAATAAAACATCAAAAAACTTCAACTGCGACATCTGTACGCAAGGGAAAATGACAAACTATCAAAACAAGATACCAAGAAGGCCAAGAAAATCCTATCAATGGTGCATTGTGACTTGAATGGTCCCATGGAACAATGGCCAGAGAACATTATAGATACGTGTTGAATTTCGTAGATGACCATTCAGATTTAATAATTGTTTACTTTTTAAAGAACAAATCTGATACCCTGCTAGCAACTAAAAAATATTTAGCCGACATAGCTCCCTACGGTGAAGTAAAGTGTATTCGCTCTGACAACGGTACGGAATTCACTAATAAAGACTTTGAACTTTTACTAATTAACCATCATATCAAGCATGAAAAATCAGTCCCAAAATCGCCACACCAAAACGGGACTGCGGAAAGAGCGTGGCCGACACTTTTTGAAATGGCAAGATGTCTACTCATGAATCAAAACTCCCCAAAAGCCTCTGGATATACGCACTTTTTTTTTTTTTTTTTTTTTTTCACAGTGATCACCACTTATCAAGGCCCGGAAGCCACTCAGGGATAAGGGTTATTGCAAGTACATTACGTTAGTGTGGAGATTTGATGAAATGTTTAATTAGGGGGGGCGGTTCATTAGGAATTTGTTAACATTGGACTTGAAGACATCCAAGTTGTAGTCCGGAGGGAAGCACGCAGACGGAACAGAGTTCCACAGGCGTGCAGTTTTAAGAAAGTTTTAAGAAAGAAGCTTTGTTCATGGAATCCGCGTTTTGATTTAGGCACAGATATAGAGTGGGGGAAATTTTTCACAGTGGATTCAGCTAGACGGGTGTTTTTCGTGAAAGATTGGCGAGGGGGGATCAGGGATTGGAGTTCAGACGAGCACCTGCCATGAAAATAACGATAAAACAAGGATAGGCTCGCAACGTCTCTTCTGTGGGAGAGAGGTTGCAGGGTAGAGAAAAGGGCATCCCCCACTAAACCACGAAGTCTATTTTGTACTCTGTCAAGGCATGATAGGCTGTTTTTGGCAGCTCCTGCCCAGATATGGCAACAGTATTCCATCCTTGGACGTACTTGGCTGCCTATATACAGAACAGGTGCTTTAACAAAACACTATCTAAAACCCCATATGAAGCTTTCTATAGTAGAAAACCAAATTTAAGCCAAGTGCATGTCTTTGGTTCAACTTGCTTCGCATATATAGATAAAAAGAGTAAATTAAATATTAAAATGGATAGAGGTATATTTGTTGGATACAATAAAAACAGTCCAGCCAATTTAGTATTTTTTCTAGAGAAAAATAAAATAACAAAAATCCGATGTGTAAGATTCACAGACACGTTTAATTTTAAAGACGAAACCTCATCATATGAAGAGGATGAAATTATATTTTCTCAAATTATTAAAACAAAGGAAGACAATGAAGATGACGGGGACAAGAGTATCCATGATGATGATGATGATAAAGTCGAAAGATACCCCAAACCGGCCCAATTTTTTTTTTTGTCAACAATATGAAAGATTATCAAATCGACTATTGCTGTTCCAGGGAAAATATGCCAAAAAGCTTTAATGAAGCAATTAATTCAGAACATCGTAATGAATGGAAAATTGCCATAAAAAAAAGAAATAGATGCTTTGACCGAAAATAATACCTGTACGGTAGTACCTCTCCCAAAAGATAAAAATGTTATTTCTACAAGATGGGTCTTTACAAAAAAGACTACAGCATCAGGCGTTGAACAGTACAAAGCTAGATTTGTTGCTAAAGGATACTCTCAGATTTACGGTATAGAATATTTTTCTACGTTTTCACCGACCACAAACGTAACCACAACCAGAATTTTATTGCAAATCGCATCGCAATATGACCTTAACATCAATCAAATGGACGTAAAAAATGCTTATTTGAATGCCCCAATAGACTGAAATTTATATTACCCCTTCAGAGGGATTTATAATGAAAAATAAAAATAGCGTGTGCCACTTAACAAGTCGTCATACGGTCTAAGCAGAGTGCTCAGGGTTGGAATACAGTATTTCACAATTGTATGATTAAACAACAATTTAAACAATGCCCAGCAGACCCCTGTTTATATACCCAACACAAAGCCAATAAACTACTGATTTTGGTTTTGTGGGTTGATGATATTTTAATTGCATCAAATTGTGACATAATGTTGACCGATGTTAAGAACAAATTAAGTAAAAGATTCAAAATGACCGATGTTGACAAAATATCCTGGTTTTTGGGGAAAGAATTTACTCAAAGGAAAGCACTTATTATGATGAATCATTCGAGATACATTGACAAAATACTATTAAAATTTGGAATGAGAGAGTGTAAGAAATGCTCTACACCGGTCCAAAATGATATTAATAAAAATATACACACAGAATCTGAAATAATAGACAATAAATTCTACCAAGAAATCATAGGAAGTCTTGTATATTTAATGACTGCGACGAGACATGATATATGCTATACAGTAACAAAACTGTCACAAAAATTATCAAGACCGACAATGAAGGATTTAAACAGAACTAAATAAGTCCTTCGTTATTTAAAAGGAACTAAAGAACAGAAGTTAGTATTTAGAAAATCAAAAAATCCCGTAAAATTAGAAGGATTTTCAGATTCAGATTGGGGAAACGACAATCAAAAAGGTATATCTGGATATTGTTTCAGCCTACCAGAAAATGGTTCTATTATTTCATGGAAATCTAAAAAGCAACAGATTGTATCTCTCTATGTGTGAAGCAGAATTTATCGCGATCACACACACGACCCAGGAAGCACTCTACCTTAAAAATATCCTAAAAACTATTTTAGAGCCAGAATTAACTAAAAGCCCCGTAGTAATTGTGATAATCAAGCCAGTATAGTCTTAGCACAGAACATGATAATCAACCAAAGATTTAAACAAAATACCACTTCATAAAAAAACGAGGTGAAAAAGGAATCCATTATCTTGAATTACTTATCATCAGAACAAAATATTGCTGATGTATTTACGAAACCCACAACAAGAATAAAGTTAAAATGTTTTGCTTGAAAACTTGTTGAGGGATTCGACTGAATAATTTTTCACGGGCCTGTATGTATGTATGTATGTATGTATGTATGTATGTATGTATGTATTGAAAAAAAAATCCTGGACAAGACGTTAAACTGCATCCATTTTGTTTGTAATAACACTTTAACCTACTAATGCGTAACTAATACTTTCACTGAAATTAAAAAAAAGGTCGCTTTTTTGCAAACATTTTCTTTGTAAATTTCCTTTTTGACAAATACATTTTGCATACTTATTTTAAGGCACACATAAATTACAATTGACTTTTATTTTTTGGGGGGCACATTGGTTTTCTTTCTTATTTATCAAAAATGTCCTTTTTTTTTTTGCATTGTTTTAATTAACAAATAAAAAAAAAACTCTTTTTAAACGGGTACATATTGCATGTATGTTTTATATGCATATTTATTTATATATGTATGTGTTTTTGAACAAGACTGCATAATCAAATTTAAGAAATGGCTTCTTCACATGCAGTCCTCTTTTAAGGTAAAAATGGCTTACACTTCTAGAGGGTCCAATATAATATAATAATAAATACGAAATCTGCATCAATCAAAATATATGTAAGCATATTTTACAACCGGGCAATGCCAGGCGGCCTACTAGTGATTTTAAAAGTTAAAAAAAAAAAAAAAAAAGACTCGTATGCCACCACTGAGGATCAAAGCCAAAACGTTTAGCTTATGATTTACTTTTTCCTTTGACGTTAATGCCTGAGCTATGAAGACCTGTCATCATTTAAGCGTATTTTACGACCGGGAAATGCCGGGTGGCTTGCTAGTTTTTATATATATCTTGTCTTTGTCTCCCTTTTGCTAATCTTTGTTTCGTTGCTTTCTCTTTATAGTCTGTCTATTTAAATGTCTGATAATTTATAATAAATACTGAAATAATTTGGGTTTTTTTTTTTTTTTAACATCTGTTTATTGTTTAATTAAACCATAACCGTTCAATTTCTATAGATCCCATTAGTCCCTATTTATTTTCCTCCTTATGAAAACTGGGTTAGACATAAACTTGATTTTTAATGTGAAGAAAATCCAATTCTATTTAAAAAAAATTAAATTAAAAAAAAAAGACACTCTGAATTGAAACAAAAATAATACAAAAACAACTCTGTCTAGATGCTATCCTTCACTAAGCTGAGGCGGAAAGAGTAAGTTTAGTGTTAAAACAGATACTACACTTTGTTCTTAGCCAAAAGGCCAGTAGATCCCATTAGTATATAATCATCTCTCGAATTCCATTTTCTTCAATAATTTCCTTTTATATAAATTTTTATAAGATTTGTTTCAAGGGAGACCACTCTTCAATAAAGGTACGCAACTCTTGCTCCAAAATTAAAAATGTCACTTTTTGTTTTCCGTTTGATATTTTAGAAAGTAATAATCTCGTAACAATCTTCGAAATTAATTTTTAATGCTTCATTTTCTTTTTATTAATGGAAATCATTTATGTTCATGATAGATATTATGTGACCAAATATTTCGAAATTCCGTATTAGTTTTCGAGTTCGAAAAGATGCACTTGAAGAAGGTCGGATGGTTACATCATTGAAACGTTGAAAATAGGCGTTAGAATAACCCAATTAATCCAAAATATTTTGTAACTATGTTGATTAGAACTCTCACCTACTCTCCCTCCCTCACTAAAAATAAATTCTACCTTTTTAGGTGATTACGTGGTAACATTCTGAAAACCTTGGGAAAAATATTTTAGAATTAAAATTGAAAGATCAGTTTTACATAAATTTAATGTTCAGGGAATTCATATTATCCTTCCTGCGACGGGTGTTCTTGTAGTGTATATATATATATATATATATATATATATATATATATATATATATATATATATATATATATATTGTCTTTTTCTCTTACTCTGTTTTTGTAGTCTATATGTCTGCTACATTCGGGTAGCAATCCTCCACCTTAAAAAAGCCCTCTCGTAATCCTGTACTAACCCTAAGTCTGACCCGTTCCCCCCTCTCCAAGAAATAAAAACAGAAAAAATTATTACATCTAAGATTTAATTAAAATGCTTAAGCTGTTCAAACGCTAGTCTGGTCAAAAAGTATGTGATCATTTTATGTTTAATTTATATCCAGGTTCTAAAATAAGTTTTGTTTTTTACCTCACCCCACCCTTGAAGTTTTTCATACGTAATCGCCTAAAACGCAGAATCTCATTGGCGGGAGGGGGGGGATTAGCTGTAACTCCTCACTACATAATACCAGATATTTTTTAGTCTACCAACTATTAATGAAATAATAATAAAAGTATACATTTGAAAGTTAGGTTTTACTAATTAATAAAAAAAAGAATAAATTAATTTTATTTCCAATTTTCTTTAAACTTGTTTAATTTTATTTCTGATGAACCTTTTTTTTAATCAACAGTAATTATATTTCAGATAAAACTTATTTTTAATGAAAATATTTTGTTCAAGTGTAAAATTATTTTCCAATTCGTACAACCTCAATGTTTTGTGATGCAGGAAAAACGAATTTTATTTAAAGATAAAAAAAATATTGTTATAACTCAAAAGTTGAATAAATTAAACAATTTTACATTTTAAATCTCTGATTGAATTATGATTAATAAAATAAAATTTGATTCAAATTTTTCAACACCATCTTTTATCAATATTTTGATTTGTGTGTGTGTGGGGGGGGGTCTTTTTTAAATCTAATATTTTTGCAAATTGTGTGTTGTAGTACATTTTTTTTTCTGGTAAGTAAAAACTAATTATATCATAGTGGGTATAGTAAGACACCCAAAACCTGACGATCAAGTCTACATGCACACCAAGTAGAAATAATTTATGAAGTTTCAAGTTAGTGAACTCTTCCTTATCAAATCTATTCAAAGGGTTGGTATTTATATGGATGGAAATACGTAATTAAAAAGCAAAAAAAAATTACTTTTTATCTATTATGTTTTTGAGATTGAGTGTAAAAATACACTCTCTTTGCACGAGTGATACCCTTTAATAAATTGTTAATTTCACCTACGTGGCTGCAAAAACAATTGAATTCAATTAATTAAACAAATAAAGGGATCATGCTTCAGCTGCCATGTAGAAATTTATACAGAATAGAACACATGTCAACATTCACCTTAAATTGTTGCATTGTTGATGCATTTATTACCTCAATTGGAAGTCTATTCCAAAGTTCAGATATCCTGATTAAGAAAGCAGCTCTCCTATGGTTCAATCGCAGTTGTCAGTGAAATAGATTCCTGTTTCTGGTGCAGAAGTAAATAATATAATGTACCATAATGCCCATTGAGCAGATAGTAGGCCAAAATGTGATCACTGCATAATCATTGACACCCAAGGGAGAAAAGGTTAAGCTTTTTGAGCCGGCTTCCATAGTTTAGATCAGATTGACCATGCACCATTCAAGTAGCCAGTCTTTGAACTCTCTTCAAAGAGGGAGAAATATTTCAGGAGTGAATTTGCAAAAGAACGTCATATGAAAAATAAAATACTTCTTGTTTGTTTGCAGCCTGAATGCAATATTTAGATGGCTTGAAGAATGAGTCGATCAGAAGGCCAAGATCTTTTGTCTCATTCACTTGCTTGAGCAGAGCAGAGTGGGAAGAAGAACCTGTTACAATATGACAACATTGGCATTAAGGTCTAAATCTATTAAACGGACCATTTCCATGTATGTTGGAGGCTAAATTCAAATTGTCAATTTTGCTTTAAGAGCTAATAATTTGACATCATTTGCAAATAGCATTGGCCTTCTGGTTGACTCGTCCTTCAAGCTATCTAAATATTGCATTCAAGCTATCTAAATATTGCATTCAAGCTACTAGCAAATCAAGGAGCATTCTATTTCTTATGACATTTATTCTGCAAACTCACTGCTGAAATATTTCTTCTTCTTTGGAGATAGTTCAGAGACTGAATACTTGAATGGTGCATGGTCTATCTGATTTAACCTATGAAAGTCGGCTCAAAAAGTTTAACCTTTTCTTCCTTGAGTGTCGATTTTGAGTGTATATTGTTTAAAACACTAACAGATAAATGAGACAGTGATCTCATTTTGGCCTACAATCTGCTCAATGGGCATTATGATATACTTGGAAGAGAAAAACATAAATATATTGGCACACTTAAAAATGATAATGAACCTTTACACTAGGCTTTCAAAAAGGCAAAATAAATACTCTAATGCAAATATATATTAAAAAAAATGTCAATGAAATCTCTTTTGTTTGCCCAAAAGCTGCTATCAAAAACTAACAACGATAGGGGAAGAATCAACAAAGCACAAATAGGTTTAATTGTCCACAAGGATTTGTGGTGTAATGGATAACGTACTATTAAAAATCAGTTCTAAGTTCAACTCTTCTGGAGATGGAAGTTGCAATACTCGGTGCAGGCAATACTAAGAATACAGATGTGAATTAATTCTGTTGTCATGCCTGATGAAACGAGTGTATACTATTCTTGTGGATTGAATAAAGGGTTATTTTCAGAAGTCTGTAGATTCTAAAGTCCAAGCAGATACAGTTGAAGAAGGCTGGAAGTTACATCGGCCGAAACGTTTTGAGAATAACACTTAGTAGTCCAAATAATCCAAATTATCAATCCTCATCTCAAAAATTCAGAAACATAATATCGTTTTTGTGCGTTGGGTTTCATGAACCCACATTTAAATATGGTACCCAAGCAACAAGAATGTTGAGCGATGATAAATTCTCTCTGGATTGTATATTGTTTAAAACACTAACAGATAAATAAAATCTCTTAAAACCCTTGAAAATCAACAATAACATTTAAAAAAACGCGAGCTTCATTGTTCCTCAAATAGTTTGAGTAAATCTACTGAAAAGGTTAAAAGAGACAAAAGGTCAACAGCAATAGTAAAATAGTAACATTTTGCATCAATATAATTGCATGTATGTTTTAATACATCTTTTCAGATGTTTCAGTTGATAATTTGTGTGCTATTTCTATTGTATTAAGAAATAGTGGGGAGCATTGCTCTGTCGTAAAATATGCTTAAATATATTTTAATTCATGCAAATTTTGTTTTATTACAGAGCCAATTTTCTATTGAATATTTTATATATATATATATATATATATATAGCAGGCTGCCCAGTACTGCTTGGTCGTAAAATATGCTTAAATAAGATATTTTGATTAATGCAGATTTCATATTTATTATTATATTGGACTGTATAGAGAGTAATGATTTAAAAAGTTAAAAAAAAAAAAAAAAAAAGACTTGTGCGCCATCATCGAGAATCGAAACCAAAATGTTTACTTTATGATTTACTTTTTCCTTTAATGTTAATGCCTGAGCTATGAAGATATGTTTGCTGCAAGGCTAAAAATTAAAACATGAACCAATAACTATTATGTTATGCATGCATATGCGTAATGCCGTCATTCGACCTTCACCTGGCAAATTTCATTTTTTAAATTTTCACACTTTTGCACTGATTTTTCCTCAGCTTAAACCAAAATATAAAGTTTCACATGGGTTCAAATACTCTATATATTACGTTTCATATCTGTAGACCAAAACTAACAGGAGTTCGGTAGGCAAAATTTTTATTTTTATTTTTTTTATACATAAATATATATAGAAAGAGATTTGTGTTTACTATAACCTTTTTATGCAAATATTGCACAAGTATACATAGAATATCTGCATGAATATAATTACACATATTAATAAGCTAAAGATTATCATCTCATAAGAAAACCGAAAAAACTAATAGGATATTAATTAATGTTTAAAAGAATATGCAAATTAGCTAGATCTTTTGCAGATGAATGCAATTCCACGATCCATATATAAGAAAGTTGTGTTTTCTTTTGAAATAAATAGAAAAAAGGGTTTTAATATAAATATCAATACAGACAACAACAAAAATTATAGGAGTGCATCATATATATTTGATTTAACATCCATTTTACATGCTGGCATGTGTTGGGCGGGTTTTAGAACTTGACTTTCAAACTAACCTATCTCTGTCCAATTCTTTATCCATTTTTTCCTCAAGTCCTTCCTTATCACTTCCTCCCATATTTTTCTTGACTTTCTCCAGTCAACTGATTCTGCTACTTCAACTATTCTACATCTACTAACCCAACAACACGCATCCATTTTTTTTCAATGTAACCATACCAACACAATCTCCCATTCTGCACACATCTCTCTATATTGCCAAATTTAATCTTCCCATCACATCTTAGTCTGTCTTTAGACTTTACACATCCATTGTATCATTCTCATCTTGTTTCTCTCCATGCAACACATGTCCTCAACCCTAACAAACCAAGTTTCACTTTCATACATCACACTGTGTACACGTGCCTGATAGACTCTTCCCTTGATAAACAGTAGTAAAACTTTGCAGGTTAATAATGGAAAGTTTTCCTGAATTTCATTTGTTCCTAACTTTTGCCATTGCCTCTTTTTGCTCCAATCATATCACCAAGTGTTGTTAACTTCTGAACAGCCTCAATAGTCTCACCATCTAAATATGCTTTTTCCACATCTGAATTTTCATCTGTTTTTATCTTGTGCTTATTGCACACAAACTGGTTATCATTTCTCAACCTATCTATGAAAAGGAAATTTTTAGTTCACATATTTTAGTCATTTCATGCAAAATAAACGAGGGTCAAAAGTTTGTCATCACAGATTTTTTTTTTTTTTTTTTTTTCAAATATGGTACATTTATCAATATCCATGATTGAACAGTATCTATTTCATGCCTCTAGGTCAATGTGTTTGATCTCTGACCTTTATCAAAAATGTAAATTTTTAAAAATCAATATTTTGGTTTTTACACACACAAAGCTCATTTATATATAACTAGCAGGACCTGTGGAAATTCCACAGGAGACTCCTTCATATGTGATATATTGATGTTGGCATTCTGTAGATGTTCAGCTTAAATGGAGATTCTTTGGTACAATTGTAACTCTTTTGTTAAAGCTGCAAAAGTATTTATCTAATCTAGCAGAGACGCCCGGCATAGCCCAGTCATAAAGTATGCTTAAATATGGTATTTTAATTCTTACAGATTTTGTGTATATTATTATATAGTTAATGTTGAATCGATTTTTATATATTATAAAGTTGCGATTTCAAAAATAAAAAAAATATATCCATATGACTTGGGTGCTTCAGCTTGAACCGAAACTAAAACTTATGAAAAAAAAAAAATATATATATATATAGATGTTGTTTGTTTTGGTTTTAGCGATATGTCTGGAATGAATTCAATTATTTACGAAAGTGCATTTTTACCTAAATGCGAGTTGGGAATAATTTTCCCTTTAACCAATTTGGTACCCCCACATGGGGAGCGGTATATGTATTATTTTTAAAATATATATATATATATATATATATATATATATATAACTTGAGTTCCTTCAGCTATAATCGAAACCAAAACTTATGAAGAATTCTTAGTAAAATTATTCATTACAAGAAATGGAAGTCCATAACAATTAAATGACAGTCACTCGGATGTAAGCATGACACAAAAACTAAATAACACACACGCTATCCTATTAATATATAGATTTTATGGTGAGATAAAAAGTTGAACTTTGGAAATCAGGTTTCTTCTGAAGAAATTACTTCTCAACTTTGAAAACATTTTCTTATTTAAGCATCTACAGAAGTCTTTTCAATCATTTCAGTTGGGAGTTTGAACATTGCAAAACGATGACTTGAGGTTTTATTTTTAGAGAACTGAAATAAAAAAAGGAAAAGGATTTAAATGGGAAAGAATGTTGGTAGAGAAGGATGTGCCTGGAACTCATCTAAGAAGTAATGAGAACAATTTGATGGCACCAAAAATAAATGCAAAATTATTCAGCTGGACATGGATTCTAAGAAACAAACCTGAAATCAATGGTTTTGTAAATGTGAAACAAATCTTTCATCAGGGTTGCAAGCCTGAAAATTAAATTAAAAAAAAAAAGTCAGATAACACTAGTTTACAAAAAATATTTTTTGTTTGAGGCAAAAATGTGAATGTTTTTTTTAATTATTTAGGGTTTTTTAATTTTTTTTTTTTTTTTTTTACAAAGGAGTCCCTACTTACCAAGGCCTAGAGGCCACTCAAGGATAAAAGTTAATGAGTGTATGGTAGCCAATGGGACGATATCGTAGTAATCATTAGTATTGGAAATTTGGTAAATTAGATTGCTTTAGGGGACAGCTCATCGAAAACTTGTTTATGTTGAACTTGAAGAAAACTATATTGCAGTTAGCTAGAAAGCAGAGAAGTGGAGCAGAGTTCCACAGGTGTGCAGTTCTAAGAAAAAAGCTTTGTTCATTGAATCTACGCTTAGGTTTAGGCACAGATAAAGAGTGGGAAAAATTATTGATAGTGGTTTCAGATGGACAAGTGTTTTTTGTAAAAGTTTGGCAAGGGGTGGACCATAGATTGGAGCTCAAATGAGCACTGGCCATGACAATAACAATAAAGCGTAGAGAGGCTTGCAACATCTCTTTTGTAGAAAGAGGTTAAAGGAAAGAGAAAAGGCCATCCCTACTAGGCTACAAAATCTATTTTGAACTCTCTCAAGGCAGGATAAGCTGCTTCGAGCAGCTCCTGCACAGATGTGGCAACAATATTCCATCCGAGGACATACCTGGCTTCTATACAAGTAGAAAATTGCATTGGTAGTGAAATATGGAGGGGTAGAATGATCCCAACATTTTCCCAGCGACCTTGGCAATAGATTTGATGTACATGTTCCATTCCCGATCAGGAGTGAAGGTCATACCAAGATGCTTGTCAAAACACGAAGCCGCTGTAAGATAAGAACCATTCATTTCAATTGATGCCAGACACGGGTCAGAGCATTGGTAATGTAAAGATAAAAGCTTGGTTTTAGATGCATTAAAATTAACCATCCATCTCTTTCCCCATTGTACTATGTGCTCAAGATCAGAGGAGAGAGAATCAGAGAGATCTTGGTCATTTATGGGCTTTGAAGTGTTACCATAGGTAGTAGAATCATCAGCGTAAATGTCTACAAATGTGATTTGGGAGATCATTGATGTAGATCTGGAAAAGAGTTGGGCCCAGGATGGACCTCTGAGGAACTCTAGTTTTAATACTGTGAGCTTCTGATTTCTGCCCATTAACCACTACTCTTAGGAGTCTTTCAGAGAGAAATGATTTTATAATTGAGAATACATTTCCATCTGTACCGTAGCTGAAGATCTTGTGGTGTAGACCTTTATGCCATACCCTACTAAAGGCCTTTGATATGGCAAGAACAATTGCCCTTGAAATGAAGCCCCTGTCCAGCAATTCACTAATCCTATGAGATATCATAGTTAGCACATCTGCTGTAGGTTTACCAGAATGGAAACCATATTGCATATCAGTGAGGACATTATTTTTGCTGAAGTGGCTGACTATTTCTCTATTTAACACAAATTCCAGCAACTTACTCATGACACACAGGAGACTGATTGGTCTGTAATGAGAAGATGACCAATCACCTGAATCTTTAAATAAGGTGCATACTGATGAGGTTTTCCAGGGTATTGGGAAGCATTTCTTCTTAAGACAACGCTTATAAAGCTTTGTAAGTATAGGAGCTAATTCTGGTTGAAACTTTTTCAGCGCTATAATTGGAAGGCCGTCAAAGCCAGTTGCTTTACTGGAGTTAAGATTTTTGATTTGCTTGGCAACTTCACGCACAGGTATTTGTATATCGCATAGCATGTTTTCAGACACAGGAGGAAATATGGTGTGGTGAATTCAAATTTATAAACAGTTTTGTTCTACCGCCTCTAGTTTTTTGGCTTTTAAATAGTCTCATTTTAGTACGCATAGAGTATATATTTTAACAGTTGTAGCAGCTTACTACAAATAAAGCAGGATAAAGAACATTGACAGAATATTCTTGGGTGACATAATGTACACGATTCATAATATTTCAGTTAGAAATATGTTTTCTTAGATGATCTGGTTTATTTTGCCTCTAGGATGTCATGCATCATGCCAGGGTTCCACTTGCCTTAGTAGTTGCTTTTCATCTTCCTAATGTCTTGGTGAAATCTTTCTCCATGCTCATCACTTTTTGGTTTGGAAGGAAGAAGTTGACGTGGAAATGGAGAAAATGAATTCCATATCCTAATAGATCTTTAGCAACTTTTCAATACAGGCTTTGGTTACCAAGGAAGTCACTACACACCAACTTCAATACTTCCCATGCCCTCAGTTCCTTTAAGGCAAGAAGATCCTCAAAATTAGTATCCTTCAGCAATTTTCGGATCTAAGGTCCGACAAAAATACCCTCTTTGAGTTTAGCAGCACTGATGGAGACCTTGGAACACAGACAAGTGGTGGAAGGCAGCACCATTTTTGTTCATGGCCTTCACCAAATTTTTCATCAAACCAAGCTTGATGTGAAGAGGAAGAAGAAACACCTTATTTGTATCTCCTTGGAACAAAAGTTTCTAGACCCCCCAGTCTTTCTGCTTGTAATGTTGGGATACAGCTCTACTATCCCAGACAGAAAGCAACAGTACTTTGTGAAGCTGCTTGCATACTCATGAGAAAACTAATGACCTTGAGGTTCCTACACAGACTCCACTAGCACTGGTTGTATTTAATAGCTTCTAAAAGAAAATTCATGTTGTCATAGGGCTCCTTTTAGATGGACAGTGTGCGACGGGGATATTTATTCTTATTGTACAGAAGCACAGCATTGAGACTTCGCTTGGAAGAGTCTATGAAAAGATGCCAGTCTGAATGATTATGTGGCCAACCAAGGGAAATGAACAAGGCAGATAGCACAATTTGTTTTCCATGTCAAAAAAAGGAAGCAAGGTACTTTTCCGATTCCTGGAACTGGAGATCCTTAATTCTTCCTGGACTAGGTTGCACTGTTTAAGCAGTTTTGAGTATATAATGTGATGCTATCACTTATATTTATTCTATAACAACTAAAAAAGAAGCCATACAATATTAAAAATTACTCCTGAATGCATATACGCCTTCATGTATAGTGTGTACAAAATGTACAGTATGTATATCTAAAAAAAAAAAAAAGGTTAGTTAATGAGTAAAAATGGATTTCAAATCTGAATTCAGTACAAATTAGCTTAAAACAGTTATTTGCCTCAATTTCTTTGTGAACAAGTGTAATTATATTTGCAGAATTTATTGTTATTAATTGTTAGTCTTACATATCCATACATATTTGGTATTATGTGGTGTATATAAATGCTGACTTTTTCCCCATTCCAATCCTGATATTGATTTGTAAGAACAGCATCTAATTAACTTTATTCTAGGACACCCTAGAGGTATTGGCCATATAACACTTCAGTAACCAACTGGATATGGCCAGTGTAGAATGTGCTGACCAGTGAAGCATGACTTACTTTAATATTAAAGTGAAGGGAAAGGAAGACTTACACAACTTTATGTTAGTGAACTAATTAGTCATTTCAAATGGCTGACCTCAAATGAAATAATCAGGCAATAATTTATTTTTCTTCTGCGTTTATTAAGTATTGACAATAATTTATTTTAAACCTGTTTTTTATTTGAACCAAAAATAAATAGTATAAAACAAATATTCATGTATTTATAAATATATGGAAAACTTGAAAAAAGTAATCTAAATTTCATGTTATTGATTGGGAAATGTATATTAAAAATGTTTCGGTAAGTTGTTAGTTTCCAGCTTTCATATGTCCTACGAAAGGGATATATTCGTTTAAAGTAGCTGAGTGGTCTTGGCTACATCATATAAGAGAGAAAAGAAATTAAAACAGTTAAGTTGAACTTTACAATCAAAATTTATTGTTCGACTGAATACTCCAAAAAACAATTTACAAAGTCCTTGTTCCACAGAGTTTCAAAGAATGCTATTCTTGCTATTTTTCTCATCAGAGGACAGAAAGAAATCAGCAAATTATATTTGTAGCAATGCTAGAATTTGCTGGTTATGGCATTAAGTGAAACTGTAATTTATTACGGTCATAAATTGCCAAGAAAAACAAATGAAAAAATGTTGGATATGTAAAAAAAAATATAAAAACAAACCGCATATAATATTTCAGCTTGCATGATGAAGATTCTCTTAAGGTAATCTGAAAGGCAAAAATAGTTCTTTAGAGAGAATGAAGTCCAAAATTAAATCCAGTGTAATGCATATAGTCCGATTGGAAAGTTTTGCTATATATATATATATAAATAAAAAGTAGTAGCATTCGTGTGTCTGCGTGTACAATTCTCCTACAGTCCACACCACTGGATCGATCATGACCAAACCTGGCAATGGTACCTAGCCTAGGGATGGTGTATATCATTTTCCAAGGTAACAGTCAAAAGTTAAGATTATATGTATATATAATCTCTTGCAGTCCACATTACTGGACCGATCATGACCAAATCTGGCATGATGATGGTCTCCACATTATGCATACCATTTTTCAAGGTTACGGTCTGTCATATTTGGTGCGACTCTTACAACATCCACTTGCGGCATGGGTGCTCAACAAAGCGGGTACCCAAACATACAGTAAGGTAACATGCTAAGCGCAGGTATCTTTGCTAGTTCAAGTAATAATTTAGTAAGTTGCCTTACTGAATAGTGTTCGTGATCGGAGCTGATATAACCTTCATGCAAGGTTTCAACATACCTCTCAATATCTCTCCCAGGTGGTATTTATAGCTTAACCAACAAATCATATTTTTGTAATCCTGATGTACTCCTATTCATTTGAATACTTGAACAGTAAGTATTAGACATTGATTAATAAATATTCCCAAAAGTGGAGTTTTTTTAAAGGGTTAGGGTTAGGGGTCATAATATGAGGGCAACTTATTTGAAATTTCAAATATTTCAGATTTACATTGAATTTAATCCACAGTTAGTCGGTAACAATTAAATCAAGTCATGTAGAAATATTCCAATGAGTTAGCTATAAATATCAATTAGCAACTTACAATTATCAGTAGCTCAATATTCAATGAAATAGAGCTTAATGAATATATATATATAGAGAGAGAGAGTAGCGTCCAAAAGCTAAGGAATGATCAATCATTTTTTTTTTTAATGGCTTCTAACTTTATCTATGAAAAAGAAAAAAAAACATTTTTGGTGAATTTTCCAATGTTTAATAATGGTAGTCAAAGAAAAAAATTTTTTTTGATTTTAATACATATTAGGTTTTTTTTACATATCAATAAATTTAATTAAATTACAGTCGTCCAAAAGTTAAGGAACGATGGAAATTCATTATGAAAAAATAAAGAATCCTTTCAGTATTTAGTGAAAAGCCCCTTGTTTTCAATCACACTATGGCATTTTTTGCTGCAAGACAGAACCAATCGTTCACATGTTATAGGTGAAATATTATTCCAGGATGTTTTTATACATTCCCATAAATCATCAAGATTTTTTGGGGGTTTTTCTGTGATCTTATCACCAATAATTTTCCAAACATTTTCAATTGGATTCAGGTTTGGGCGCAAATATTGGATCTATTTAGCTCTTCTAAAACTATTTTTGCTTTATTGCATGGTGCGTTGTCTTGCATAAAGATATCAGAATTAGAAAGATTAGGTACCACATGTTCTCTAATCAATTCTCTGTACATTCGGGCATTAACTTTTCCATGAATTCTCACAAGGGTGCCAGTTCCTTTTGAAGATATCATGCCCCATACCATTATACTGCCGCCTCCAAATTTTACTGTACTTTTAACGCACTTAGGGGACAGTCTTTCTCCATTTTTTCTTCTGACATATGGTCTTTTGTCTGATCCGAAAAGATTAAATTTAGATTCATCAGTAAAATGAAACTTTTCCCATTTTTTTTTTCTTCTCACTTGTATTTTTTGAATGGCTTCTAACTTTATCTATAAAAAAGGAAAAAAAAAATTTTGGGGTGACTTTTCCAATGTTTAATAATGGTAGTTAAATAAAACATTTTTTTTTTATTTTAAATACATATTAGTTTTTTACATATAAATAAATTTAATTAAACTACAGGCGTCAAAAAGTTTAGGAACGCAGAAAATTAATACAAACGTTAACAATTTTATTAACAACAAAAAAATGTTGACTCCGAATATTCAAAAAAGGCTATCTATACAAGAAAAACAGCTTATTTGTGACCATTATGATGAAAAAAAGTCCATAGGGGAGATTGCTAAAATACTGAAAAGGTCTAAAAGCATTGTTTTTCGGATTATTGAAAATAGAAAAAAAAGGTTTACCATTGACTGAAAAGAAAAAATCCGGCCGACCCCGAATAACAACTAAAAGGGAGGATAGAAAAATCACTCAATCATCTTGTTCTGATCGCTTTAAAACTGCGGCTTCGATATCCCGGGATTTTACATCCGAAACTGGACACAAGATTTCCCGACAAACGATCTCACGAAGATTAAATGAAGTTGGATTATTTTCAAGAAGTCCATGCTCAAAGCCTTTAATTTCTATTAGGAATAAAAAGGCCAGATTGTTATTATCCGAAAAACATTTGTTTTGGGAAGAAAAAAAATGGGAAAAGGTTCATTTTACTGATGAATCTAAATTTAATCTGTGTTATATAATAACGTTTGTTTGAATGAAAACATGCTGTCTGAATATGCAAACAAATATGTATATAGCAAGGAGAAAAAAATCTTTTTCACATAAAAGCAGTTTCTAATCATTTTTATATAATACGGTCTGTTTAACATTAACAAAACAGTTCATGTTTAGAATCCATGTTCAACTGAATAATCTTGAATTCATTTTTGGTGTCATAAAATCGGTCTCATTAATTTGTAGACAGATGAATGTCAGTCGTGCCCTTCTCTATTAACACCATTATATCATTTTTCGTCACTCAACAAAAAGAGGGTGGACCTGTAAATTCACCTTTGTCTGTTCGTCTGTCCGCATTTTTCTCAATAACTACACCTCAGAATTTTTGGAAATTTTGCACAAACATTAAACATATTAAAAAAAAAAAAAAAAAAAAGTAACAGAAAGGATTTGCCAGTTACCCCCCACCCCCACTAGGTGTACCTTTCAGGTTAAAATGGCTTAAATTAACACTTTTGTGCTTATTAAAAAAATTGATGTCTTGGATTTTTATAAAACTTTCTGAAAAGTTGTAATTAACATTTCTATATAATTTTGTTTGTCTATTATTTACGATAACTCTCGGGTGTGCCCCATCGTCTCTTTTAGGGCTAATAAAAACACTCCATTTTTGGGACTATTTTACCATATTTGTCCAAAATTTTCTGTGTATGTCTATTTAGCAGTTTTGCATGGTGTTGAACTCAAATTTAAATATGTTAAGGCCTTGAGGACTTTTGGGGATAAATAAGAGGGGGGGGGGCAAATCATGGACTTAGTCATTTCTTTTTTTGCATGGTACGGAACTCAAATTTACATATATTAAGGTCTAAAACTGGGCCGTTTGTTCATTTTCACCAAGATTTGACGTCCTCTGGGGACTTTTGGGTTTATGGGTGGGGGGACCAGGCTGAACTTATCATTTTTTTATGCCTCATTCACTGTGCACTCACAGGGAACCATGCATGTTTCACTTGTTCCATTCAAATTTTTCTCGTTTGATTTTCAATTCTCTAAAAATAAAACTGCAAGATTATTTTGGAATGTTCAAACTTCCAGCTGAAGACAGAATCCATTGAAAAGACTTCCAACGCTTTGTAAATAAAATTAAATTAAAACATGTGTTCAAAAGGTTATGAGTAATATTTCTTCAGCTTCAGCCTCATTCATATAAATTACAAACCAATATAAAATGAAATTTGTGTGTAGATTTATTTTCATCTATCATGCTTCATAGCATGCGTATACAAATCTTAAAGAGTTCTTGAAGTGACACTCTGGACCTATAAAGGGAAAATATCAGATACAAATATATCAAGTAAACATTAAGTTATATTTTGGGGAAGATATTAACCGTAAACATTTGAAATATATGCCAAAAAGTATCAACAAGATTTTGAATAGAATAAATACAGCAATTGTTTATAATACTAATTATCTCCCTTGAATATTACTCTTTAAATTGGTCTCCATCAGCAAAATAAATATAATGCAAGCGTTTTAGATTTATTGTGTTTATGTGATACTATAGGCGCCCCCCCCCCCAAGTGTTAGGCAGTGGGGAAGAAAGAAAATAAGTATGACAAAAGAAATGGAAAGTGGGTTTATCCACGGCCACCGAGAGTAAGAAGAAGGCCTGTTAACTGAAAAATGCATGCAGGCAATGTAGGTAAGATTTGTCAGACTGTCAGTACTATATGAGGGCCATTTGAAAAAGTGCAATAAAACATTTTTAAAAAGAAAAAAAGAACACAGTCCGATTAATACTGAAACTGAACTTTATTCAATATAAAATATAAATATTATCTATGTAAAATTAAGTAATTTTAAAGCAATATACAATTTAATACTAATAAAACTGAATTATGAAGTTAGGAAACAAAGAATTTAAAAACATATTAAACACCAACGATTAATAATTTTAAAAGTGAAAACCATCAAGAAATAATTTTAAGAATGAAAACAAACGATAAAATACAAAAAATTGAAATCAAACAATTTAAATACAAACAAACAATAAAAGTTACTAGTGCAGAAATATTTTTTTAATTTAATTTAGAGAAAAAATCACATGGATTGAATGTTATTTTTTGGAACTTTAGAAATTATTCGGACTAATGTTCTCATCTTGCGTGTTTATTTCACAATGTTTTATCATCGAATCTTGACTTCTCCTTTATTACATCCTCAGGCCAAAAATGATGTTCACATACCTAAAAACATAATTAAAGAAAACATTCATACCATAATGTAAACTATTGATAAAATCTAAGAAAAGATAGTAAACAAACATTTACAATAATAATCACAGTGTAGTATCTGTTTTGATGCTACACTTCATTTGTTCTGTCCTCGGTCAGTGGAGGAGAAATCCTTCATGACCGAGACAATTTTTATTTTATTTTTGTTCTTATCCAGAGTGCCCCTTTTTGGGGAGCTAAATTTTCCCACATTAAAACTCGACCTTGTGTCTAACTGTGCCCTCGTGGGGAGGCAAGTAAATAAATTAAAAAGATATATTTTTGACAAATATTCTCATGTAAAAATTATTTGTTTATAATTATAAGAAGAAACAATTTTAATATATAACGCTCAGTCACGGCTAATTTCATTAATAGCTGCGTGGTGAATAATTTTCAAACCGACTTTAGAAAAAAATATAGAACTTTTAGATTTGTTTTACTGTACTGATTTGAAAAAGTTGTCACAAAACAAATATAGAATAAATAAATGTTATCAAACGCAAGATAAGTTACTTTTCTACCTAACTGGATATGTTTTTAATGTTTATATTTAATGTAATATGTTTATTCAGCTCGATGTATTAGAAAATTTTAAATGGCAGCCAAGTCTCTCTTTGAGGCGGTAAGTTTGGGAAAATGACTTATAAATAAAAAACAGACAAAATACTGTTAGAAACTCGCTCAATATATGTTACCGTGACATAGGCTGATATATATTCGGCGGGTATTTAACAGTATTTTTACTGGTTTTTTATTTATAACTCATTTTCCCAAACTTACCGTCTCCGAGAGAGTCGGCTGCTATTTTGAATTTTCCAATACATCGTAAACACTGTATGTTTTTTCGAGCTGAATAAGCATGTTACATTAAATATAAAAACTAAAAACATATCCAGTTAGGTAGAAAAGTAACTTATCTTGCCTTTGATAACATTTATTTGTTCTATATTTGTTTTGTGACAACTTTTTCGAATCTATGTGTACAGTAAAACAAACCCAAACTTGCAAATATTTGGACATACTCAATGAAAGGTTTTATTTATTATTAAAAAAAACATTTTGACAAATATTCTCATATAAAAATTATTTGTTTATAATTCTAAAAAGAAACAATCAATTTTAATATATAACGCTCAGTCACGGCTAATTTCATTAAGCCACGTGGTGAATAATTTTTAAACCGACTTTAGAAAAAAATATAGAACTTTCAAATATTTGGACATACTCAATGAAAAATTTTATTTATTATTAAAAAAACATTTTGACAATTATCCTCATGTAAAAATTATTTGTTTATAATTTTAAAACCTAAAACAAAATTAAATTAAATTTTCAATCTTCCTGATAGACTTTTTAGCCTTATAAAAAATAAACAGTTAAATATATCAACATAATATTTGCTGCATTACCAATAAATAGTATTGTTTCTGTAATTTATATTAACAATGTTATCAAACGTTATGAAAGTATTTGAATACAGTTCTAATTAAATACACGTTTAATTATTAACAAATAACATTACTTACTTTACTATATTTGGTTGGAATAAAATTTTCCATTCTAATGGCACGTATCCAAATTGAGAAAATATATTTACTTTGAGGGCTTTTAGATAATTTCCCCGGCAATTTGTAACAACGCAAGAATACACCATGTTAGACAGCAAACTGAAAACTAGACAAAACTGCTGCTGATAGCCTAGATCATATCGCTACAAGTGAATCTGATAGTGACGTCACACTGTCATGTGCAGTGGCCTTCTTTACTCTCGGAAGCCGTGGTTTATCGGCAGAAGAATGAATAGGAAGTGGTTCACAAAAGCACACAAAGTGAAGCTGACATTGGATTGTTGGTTAAGGTGTGGAGAGTGAACGGCAACAAAAGTTATTTATTTAGAGTTATTTTACAGGCAGTTTTAGGAGTGTCAGTGAGTTTTGCTATAGTTGACAATTGTGGATGATCCTGAGTTTGTGACGGTTGATAAGAGTTGAGAGTTGGACGTAGGAGAATGCAGGTCATAGCTCAGAACAGATGGAAAAATTAATTAATCAACTGATAAACTCTGCCTTGACAGAAACCTAAGAGATGCGTGTAGATGGTCGATGGTGTCAGACACACCTAGAGTGCAATTAATATTTATAGTTTGTGTTTTCTTTTTTATTTTATATACTTGTGAGCCAGTGCATGCTCTCGTGGCAGTCACCAATGCATGAGAGACAACATGTTTAGAATGAGAAGTGAAGACGAAGGAAAAGACTACAGAAACAACGTTGGGGTCACCGATATTGTCAAGCAGGAATCCATGTGGTCTTGCATTTATTGTCTATGCTTATCAAAAAAAGCTTTTTTTTCTCTCCAAGTCTTCAAATAATAACTATTTGGATTATATTCAATAAAAACTAGTGAATCTGTTCATTCAAGTTAAATGAAGTCAGAGCATGGCAGGCATTGATTTTTTTTTAATTGTACATGGTTATAAATTTTTATGATAGATATTGAATGACATTTACTTTGTATCTCTAGATCAAGGGTTTGTAGAGAAGGAATTAAGTTGAGCTTAAGCAAGAATGTTCATAGTCAGAGCTATGAACATTCTTGCTTAAGCTCAACTTAATTTGATTTCTCAATAAGGACATAAATCTATTTCAGTACTTAAAATGATATATAAATGAACTTTGGGACCAAGTAAGGATTAGATACCCTGAAGCAAAAGACGAAGATTGGCACACATTTCAAGTGACACTGGTTGTTCGACCTTGACATTGCCGGTAGTTGTTTGTAAACACGTCAAATAACAGACATGGCCGAATGTTTGCGAGCAAGATTTTTAAAAATATATTTACAAATCTTTTTAAGATTTAAAAGAAAAAATATATATTTAAAAGACATTTTTTTTAATATTAAATATTTACAAAACTTTTAATGGCTAAAAAAAAACTTTTTTCTATTTACACAAAACTTCTTACTGTAACTAACAAAACAAATGTATTTAAACAAAATATATTTAAATAAATGGGTGTCTTTCTGAATACGTTTTTTTTTTTTATATATATATATTTACCGAACTTTTTTAATAAAACTAATAGCCATAATTATGATAAAACTAAATAAATAAAAAGAATGAGCTTTATTAATTACAAAACATTAACTGAGAATTTCGGATGCTAAAACTTATTTGTATTTAATTTTCCTTTGTGGAGAAGTAAATAGCAAGTTTCTTTGTTTGTTTGTTTTTTAAATAAAAATGAAAGTTATAAAGATTTGTATCTTGTGATACTACATTTCCTCTTTATAAAAATAAGTTATAAAAAGACGTGAATAAAATATATTTTTTAAATCTCTATTGATATACTTGTTGCTTATACTTGTGATTTTATTATGCATCAATTGCCTCGGTCGAGAAGGATTTCTCCTTCACTGCCCGTCGACATACATCGAATTTTCAATAAATATTGAATTGTATTAAAAATGCACACAGAAAGAAACACACACACACACACACACACACACACACTGTACAAAAAATCACTCTTAGTCGCAAAAACCCACAAAACATTTGCAAAAATCCGAATAAGTCAGTTATTTTATATTTGTTTTTGCCATTAAAAAGTTTGTTTTAAATAAATTTTATTTAAAAGTTTTTAAAAATATGTACTTTTTTAATAGAGAGAAGAGATCATCATCCGAAATTCTCAATATAATATCGGTTTTAATGTTTTGTGATTAATATAGCTCATTTTTTTTATTTAGTTAGTTATTTCTTTATTTTTATGATAATTATAATTATTTATTTATTAAAAGTTCTGTAAATATATTTTATTAAAAAGTTCTGTAAATATATTTAAAAAAAAACGCATTCAGAAAAACACCCATTTATTTAAATATATTTTGTTTAAATAGGTTCGTTTTGTTACTTGCCTTAAAAGTTTTGTGTAAATAGAAAAAAGTTTTTTTAATCCTTAAAAGTTTTGTAAATATTTAATATGAAAAAAAATGTTTTGTAAATATATTTTTAAAGAATCTTGCTCACAAACATTCGGCCATGTCTGCTATTTGACGTGTTTACAAACAACCACCAGCAATGTCAAGGTCGAACAATCGGTGTCACTTGAAATGTGCGCCAATCTTCGTTTTCTGCTACAGGGTATCTAATCTTTACTTTGTCCGAACTTGTCGAGAAATAGAAAGAAAAACAAAGAAAAAGTTCAATGTAGATAATCAAAATTATTAATGTATTAATACAATTTATGAATACATTAATACTTTTAATTATCTATGTTATTTATTGATAGGGCCTACATTAATAGGAGTATATAAGAAGTAAGCATTTTCTAATGGTAAAGTTGACGATTGATTGAAAGGTTGTTTCTACTTACTTGCCTCCCACAAGGCAGACAAAAACTTGATTTTTAATGTGAGGGAAATCTAACTTCCAAATAGGGGAACTCTGGATGGGAATTAAAATTAAAATTGCTCCAGTTTAAAAGGACGTCTTCTACACTGACCAAAGACAGAATAGACTGTGTAGCATCAGAACAGAGACTAAACTTTGTTCCTAGAGAATGAAGATGGATGAGAACTGAAATGTAGAAAACTAATATTTCTTTGATGAAACTATTAAATGGTAACACAATTGAAGTGCAGGGAGTTTCTGGTGATTGCAAGATTTAGTTGATAAAGTTTATTCAGATATTACTAACCAGCAAAACACCTTCGACCAAGAAAAGTATCCATCAGGTAAAAATAATCTGATGAACACAAAAGAAGATTAAATCTGAACCGTATAGGAAGATGTGTCCAAGGCAAGAGACTTCATTAGTATGATCATATTGATAGAATAAATGAGTTTCCAGAACAATAGAACTTTATTGGCAGATGAGGGTCAAGGAAAACATAAGGAAATAGCCAGGAGTCGTCTTCAGTGTAGGTATCAAGAAAATAAATCTGATGTTTAGTAGGTATACCAAGCCAAAATTTTACTTTTTTATGTCTAAACACTTTTAATGTTGACAATTATCTTATTTATGTTTGTAAAAAATGTTATCTTATTTTTGTTTGCAAAATAAATTTTATAAGATAATAAATAAAATTTATTTTACAAACATAAATAAGATAATAAATTTATTTCGAAACAAAAATAAAATAATAAATTTATTTTAGAAACATAAATGAGATAATACAATTTGTTTTACAAACATAAATAATATAATAAATAAACTTTATTTTAAAAACGTAAATGAGATAAATAAAATTTATTTTGCATAAAAAAATAAGATGATAAATAGAATAGATTTAGCAACAAAAATAAGTAAAATTTATTTTACAAACAAAAATAAGATAGTAAAATTTATTTTACAAACAAAAATAAGATAGTAAAATTTATTTTACAAACAAAAATAAGATAGTAAAATTTATTTAACAAACAAAAATAAGATGGTTAAATTTATTTTACAAACAAAAATAAGATAGTAAAATTTATTTTACAAACAAAAATAAGATAGTAAAATTTATTTTACAAACAAAAATAAGATAGTAAAATTTATTTTACAAACAAAAATAAGATAGTAAAATTTATTTTACAAACAAAAATAAGATAGTAAAATTTATTTTACAAACAAAAATAAGATAGTAAAATTTATTTTACAAACAAAAATAAGATAGTAAAATTTATTTTACAAACAAAAATAAGATAGTAAAATTTATTTTACAAACAAAAATAAGATAGTAAAATTTATTTTACAAACAAAAATAAGATAGTAAAATTTATTTTACAAACAAAAATAAGATAGTAAAATTTATTTTACAAACAAAAATAAGATAGTAAAATTTATTTTACAAACAAAAATAAGATAGTAAAATTTATTTTACAAACAAAAATAAGATAGTAAAATTTATTTTACAAACAAAAATAAGATAGTAAAATTTATTTTACAAACAAAAATAAGATAGTAAAATTTATTTTACAAACAAAAATAAGATGGTAAAATTTATTTTACAAACAAAAATAAGATGGTAAAATTTATTTTACAAACAAAAATAAGATGGTAAAATTTATTTTACAAACAAAAATAAGATGGTAAAATTTATTTTACAAACAAAAATAAGATGGTAAAATTTATTTTACAAACAAAAATAAGATGGTAAAATTTATTTTACAAACAAAAATAAGATGGTAAAATTTATTTTACAAACAAAAATAAGATGGTAAAATTTATATTACAAACAAATATAAGATGGTAAAATTTATTTTACAAACAAAACTAAGATGGTAAAATTTATTTTACAAACAAAACTAAGATGGTAAAATTTATTTTACAAACAAAACTAAGATGGTAAAATTTATTTTACAAACAAAAATAAGATGGTAAAATTTATTTTACAAACAAAACTAAGATGGTAAAATTTATTTTACAAACAAAAATAAGATAGTAAAATTTATTTTACAAACAAAAATAAGATAGTAAAATTTATTTTACAAACAAAACTAAGATAGTAAAATTTATTTTACAAACAAAAATAAGATAGTAAAATTTATTTTACAAACAAAAATAAGATAGTAAAATTTATTTTACAAACAAAAATAAGATAGTAAAATTTATTTTACAAACAAAAATAAGATAGTAAAATTTATTTTACAAACAAAAATAAGATAGTAAAATTTATTTTACAAACAAAAATAAGATAGTAAAATTTATTTTACAAACAAAAATAAGATAGTAAAATTTATTTTACAAACAAAAATAAGATAGTAAAATTTATTTTACAAACAAAAATAAGATAGTAAAATTTATTTTACAAACAAAAATAAGATGGTAAAATTTATTTTACAAACAAAAATAAGATGGTAAAATTTATTTTACAAACAAAAATAAGATGGTAAAATTTATTTTACAAACAAAAATAAGATGGTAAAATTTATTTTACAAACAAAAATAAGATGGTAAAATTTATTTTACAAACAAAAATAAGATGGTAAAATTTATTTTACAAACAAAAATAAGATGGTAAAATTTATTTTACAAACAAAAATAAGATGGTAAAATTTATTTTACAAACAAAAATAAGATGGTAAAATTTATTTTACAAACAAAAATAAGATGGTAAAATTTATATTACAAACAAATATAAGATGGTAAAATTTATTTTACAAACAAAACTAAGATGGTAAAATTTATTTTACAAACAAAACTAAGATGGTAAAATTTATTTTACAAACATAAATAAGATAATAAATTTATTTCGAAACAAAAATAAAATAATAAATTTATTTTAGAAACATAAATGAGATAATACAATTTGTTTTACAAACATAAATAATATAATAAATAAACTTTATTTTAAAAACGTAAATGAGATAAATAAAATTTATTTTGCATAAAAAAATAAGATAATAAATAGAATAGATTTAGCAACAAAAATAAGTAAAATTTATTTTACAAACAAAAATAAGATAGTAAAATTTATTTTACAAACAAAAATAAGATAGTAAAATTTATTTTACAAACAAAAATAAGATAGTAAAATTTATTTTACAAACAAAAATAAGATGGTAAAATTTATTTTACAAACAAAAATAAGATAGTAAAATTTATTTTACAAACAAAAATAAGATAGTAAAATTTATTTTACAAACAAAAATAAGATAGTAAAATTTATTTTACAAACAAAAGTAAGATAGTAAAATTTATTTTACAAACAAAAATAAGATAGTAAATTTTATTTTACAAACAAAAATAAGATAGTAAAATTTATTTTACAAACAAAAATAAGATAGTAAAATTTATTTTACAAACAAAAATAAGATAGTAAAATTTATTTTACAAACAAAAATAAGATAGTAAAATTTATTTTACAAACAAAAATAAGATAGTAAAATTTATTTTACAAACAAAAATAAGATAGTAAAATTTATTTTACAAACAAAAATAAGATGGTAAAATTTATTTTACAAACAAAAATAAGATGGTAAAATTTATTTTACAAACAAAAATAAGATGGTAAAATTTATTTTACAAACAAAAATAAGATGGTAAAATTTATTTTACAAACAAAAATAAGATGGTAAAATTTATTTTACAAACAAAAATAAGATGGTAAAATTTATTTTACAAACAAAAATAAGATGGTAAAATTTATTTTACAAACAAAAATAAGATGGTAAAATTTATATTACAAACAAATAAGATGGTAAAATTTATTTTACAAACAAAACTAAGATGGTAAAATTTATTTTACAAACAAAACTAAGATGGTAAAATTTATTTTACAAACAAAACTAAGATGGTAAAATTTATTTTACAAACAAAAATAAGATGGTAAAATTTATTTTACAAACAAAACTAAGATGGTAAAATTTATTTTACAAACAAAAATAAGATAGTAAAATTTATTTTACAAACAAAAATAAGATAGTAAAATTTATTTTACAAACAAAACTAAGATAGTAAAATTTATTTTACAAACAAAAATAAGATAGTAAAATTTATTTTACAAACAAAAATAAGATAGTAAAATTTATTTTACAAACAAAAATAAGATAGTAAAATTTATTTTACAAACAAAAATAAGATAGTAAAATTTATTTTACAAACAAAAATAAGATAGTAAAATTTATTTTACAAACAAAAATAAGATAGTAAAATTTATTTTACAAACAAAAATAAGATAGTAAAATTTATTTTACAAACAAAAATAAGATAGTAAAATTTATTTTACAAACAAAAATAAGATAGTAAAATTTATTTTACAAACAAAAATAAGATAGTAAAATTTATTTTACAAACAAAAATAAGATGGTAAAATTTATTTTACAAACAAAAATAAGATGGTAAAATTTATTTTACAAACAAAAATAAGATGGTAAAATTTATTTTACAAACAAAAATAAGATGGTAAAATTTATTTTACAAACAAAAATAAGATGGTAAAATTTATTTTACAAACAAAAATAAGATGGTAAAATTTATTTTAAAAACAAAAATAAGATGGTAAAATTTATTTTACAAACAAAAATAAGATGGTAAAATTTATTTTACAAACAAAAATAAGATGGTAAAATTTATTTTACAAACAAAAATAAGATGGTAAAATTTATATTACAAACAAATATAAGATGGTAAAATTTATTTTACAAACAAAACTAAGATGGTAAAATTTATTTTACAAACAAAACTAAGATGGTAAAATTTATTTTACAAACATAAATAAGATAATAAATTTATTTCGAAACAAAAATAAAATAATAAATTTATTTTAGAAACATAAATGAGATAATACAATTTGTTTTACAAACATAAATAATATAATAAATAAACTTTATTTTAAAAACGTAAATGAGATAAATAAAATTTATTTTGCATAAAAAAATAAGATAATAAATAGAATAGATTTAGCAACAAAAATAAGTAAAATTTATTTTACAAACAAAAATAAGATAGTAAAATTTATTTTACAAACAAAAATAAGATAGTAAAATTTATTTTACAAACAAAAATAAGATAGTAAAATTTATTTTACAAACAAAAATAAGATGGTAAAATTTATTTTACAAACAAAAATAAGATAGTAAAATTTATTTTACAAACAAAAATAAGATAGTAAAATTTATTTTACAAACAAAAATAAGATAGTAAAATTTATTTTACAAACAAAAATAAGATAGTAAAATTTATTTTACAAACAAAAATAAGATAGTAAATTTTATTTTACAAACAAAAATAAGATAGTAAAATTTATTTTACAAACAAAAATAAGATAGTAAAATTTATTTTACAAACAAAAATAAGATAGTAAAATTTATTTTACAAACAAAAATAAGATAGTAAAATTTATTTTACAAACAAAAATAAGATAGTAAAATTTATTTTACAAACAAAAATAAGATAGTAAAATTTATTTTACAAACAAAAATAAGATAGTAAAATTTATTTTACAAACAAAAATAAGATAGTAAAATTTATTTTACAAACAAAAATAAGATAGTAAAATTTATTTTACAAACAAAAATAAGATAGTAAAATTTATTTTACAAACAAAAATAAGATAGTAAAATTTATTTTACAAACAAAAATAAGATAGTAAAATTTATTTTACAAACAAAAATAAGATAGTAAAATTTATTTTACAAACAAAAATAAGATGGTAAAATTTATTTTACAAACAAAAATAAGATGGTAAAATTTATTTTACAAACAAAAATAAGATGGTAAAATTTATTTTACAAACAAAAATAAGATGGTAAAATTTATTTTACAAACAAAAATAAGATGGTAAAATTTATTTTACAAACAAAAATAAGATGGTAAAATTTATTTTACAAACAAAAATAAGATGGTAAAATTTATATTACAAACAAATATAAGATGGTAAAATTTATTTTACAAACAAAACTAAGATGGTAAAATTTATTTTACAAACAAAACTAAGATGGTAAAATTTATTTTACAAACAAAAATAAGATGGTAAAATTTATTTTACAAACAAAACTAAGATAGTAAAATTTATTTTACAAACAAAAATAAGATAGTAAAATTTATTTTACAAACAAAAATAAGATAGTAAAATTTATTTTACAAACAAAAATAAGATAGTAAAATTTATTTTACAAACAAAAATAAGATAGTAAAATTTATTTTACAAACAAAAATAAGATAGTAAAATTTATTTTACAAACAAAAATAAGATAGTAAAATTTATTTTACAAACAAAAATAAGATAGTAAAATTTATTTTACAAACAAAAATAAGATGGTAAAATTTATTTTACAAACAAAAATAAGATGGTAAAATTTATTTTACAAACAAAAATAAGATGGTAAAATTTATTTTACAAACAAAAATAAGATGGTAAAATTTATTTTACAAACAAAAATAAGATGGTAAAATTTATTTTACAAACAAAAATAAGATGGTAAAATTTATTTTACAAACAAAAATAAGATGGTAAAATTTATTTTACAAACAAAAATAAGATGGTAAAATTTATATTACAAACAAATATAAGATGGTAAAATTTATTTTACAAACAAAACTAAGATGGTAAAATTTATTTTACAAACAAAACTAAGATGGTAAAATTTATTTTACAAACAAAACTAAGATGGTAAAATTTATTTTACAAACAAAACTAAGATGGTAAAATTTATTTTACAAACAAAAATAAGATAGTAAAATTTATTTTACAAACAAAAATAAGATAGTAAAATTTATTTTACAAACAAAACTAAGATAGTAAAATTTATTTTACAAACAAAACTAAGATAGTAAAATTTATTTTACAAACAAAAATAAGATAGTAAAATTTATTTTACAAACAAAAATAAGATAGTAAAATTTATTTTACAAACAAAACTAAGATAGTAAAATTTATTTTACAAACAAAACTAAGATAGTAAAATTTATTTTACAAACAAAACTAAGATAGTAAAATTTATTTTACAAACAAAACTAAGATAGTAAAATTTATTTTACAAACAAAACTAAGATAGTAAAATTTATTTTACAAACAAAACTAAGATAGTAAAATTTATTTTACAAACAAAACTAAGATAGTAAAATTTATTTTACAAACAAAACTAAGATAGTAAAATTTATTTTACAAACAAAACTAAGATAGTAAAATTTATTTTACAAACAAAACTAAGATAGTAAAATTTATTTTACAAACAAAACTAAGATAGTAAAATTTATTTTACAAACAAAACTAAGATAGTAAAATTTATTTTACAAACAAAAATAAGATAGTAAAATTTATTTTACAAACAAAACTAAGATAATAAATTTATTTTACAAACAAAACTAAGATAATAAATTTATTTTAAAAACAAACATAAGATAATAAATTTATTTTACAAACAAAAATAAGATAATAAATTTATTTTACAAACAAAAATAAGATAATAAATTTATTTTACAAACAAAAATAAGATAATAAATTTATTTTACAAACAAAAATAAGATAATAAATTTATTTTACAAACAAAAATAAGATAATAAATTTATTTTACAAACAAAAATAAGATAATAAATTTATTTTACAAACAAAAATAAGATAATAAATTTATTTTACAAACAAAAATAAGATAATAAATTTATTTTACAAACAAAAATAAGATAATAAATTTATTTTACAAACAAAAATAAGATAATAAATTTATTTTACAAACAAAAATAAGATAATAAATTTATTTTACAAACAAAAATAAGATAATAAATTTATTTTACAAACAAAAATAAGATAATAAATTTATTTTACAAACAAAAATAAGATAATAAATTTATTTTACAAACAAAAATAAGATAATAAATTTATTTTACAAACAAAAATAAGATAATAAATTTATTTTACAAACAAAAATAAGATAATAAATTTATTTTACAAACAAAAATAAGATAATAAATTTATTTTACAAACAAAAATAAGATAATAAATTTATTTTACAAACAAAAATAAGATAATAAATTTATTTTACAAACAAAAATAAGATAATAAATTTATTTTACAAACAAAAATAAGATAATAAATTTATTTTACAAACAAAAATAAGATGGTAAAATTTATATTACAAACAAATATAAGATGGTAAAATTTATTTTACAAACAAAACTAAGATGGTAAAATTTATTTTACAAACAAAACTAAGATGGTAAAATTTATTTTACAAACAAAAATAAGATGGTAAAATTTATTTTACAAACAAAACTAAGATGGTAAAATTTATTTTACAAACAAAAATAAGATAGTAAAATTTATTTTACAAACAAAAATAAGATAGTAAAATTTATTTTACAAACAAAACTAAGATAGTAAAATTTATTTTACAAACAAAAATAAGATAGTAAAATTTATTTTACAAACAAAAATAAGATAGTAAAATTTATTTTACAAACAAAAATAAGATAGTAAAATTTATTTTACAAACAAAAATAAGATAGTAAAATTTATTTTACAAACAAAAATAAGATAGTAAAATTTATTTTACAAACAAAAATAAGATAGTAAAATTTATTTTACAAACAAAAATAAGATAGTAAAATTTATTTTACAAACAAAAATAAGATAGTAAAATTTATTTTACAAACAAAAATAAGATAGTAAAATTTATTTTACAAACAAAAATAAGATAGTAAAATTTATTTTACAAACAAAAATAAGATGGTAAAATTTATTTTACAAACAAAAATAAGATGGTAAAATTTATTTTACAAACAAAAATAAGATGGTAAAATTTATTTTACAAACAAAAATAAGATGGTAAAATTTATTTTACAAACAAAAATAAGATGGTAAAATTTATTTTACAAACAAAAATAAGATGGTAAAATTTATTTTACAAACAAAAATAAGATGGTAAAATTTATTTTACAAACAAAAATAAGATGGTAAAATTTATATTACAAACAAATATAAGATGGTAAAATTTATTTTACAAACAAAACTAAGATGGTAAAATTTATTTTACAAACAAAACTAAGATGGTAAAATTTATTTTACAAACAAAACTAAGATGGTAAAATTTATTTTACAAACAAAAATAAGATAGTAAAATTTATTTTACAAACAAAACTAAGATAGTAAAATTTATTTTACAAACAAAACTAAGATAGTAAAATTTATTTTACAAACAAAACTAAGATAGTAAAATTTATTTTACATACAAAACTAAGATAGTAAAATTTATTTTAGAAACAAAAATAAGATAGTAAAATTTATTTTACAAACAAAACTAAGATAGTAAAATTTATTTTACAAACAAAACTAAGATAGTAAAATTTATTTTACAAACAAAACTAAGATAGTAAAATTTATTTTACAAACAAAACTAAGATAGTAAAATTTATTTTACAAACAAAACTAAGATAGTAAAATTTATTTTACAAACAAAACTAAGATAGTAAAATTTATTTTACAAACAAAACTAAGATAGTAAAATTTATTTTACAAACAAAACTAAGATAGTAAAATTTATTTTACAAACAAAACTAAGATAGTAAAATTTATTTTACAAACAAAACTAAGATAGTAAAATTTATTTTACAAACAAAACTAAGATAATAAATTTATTTTACAAACAAAACTAAGATAATAAATTTATTTTAAAAACAAACATAAGATAATAAATTTATTTTACAAACAAAAATAAGATAATAAATTTATTTTACAAACAAAAATAAGATAATAAATTTATTTTACAAACAAAAATAAGATAATAAATTTATTTTACAAACAAAAATAAGATAATAAATTTATTTTACAAAAAAAATTAAGATAATAAATTTATTTTACAAACAAAAATAAGATAATAAATTTATTTTACAAACAAAAATAAGATAATAAATTTATTTTACAAACAAAAATAAGATAATAAATTTATTTTACAAACAAAAATAAGATAATAAATTTATTTTACAAACAAAAATAAGATAATAAATTTATTTTACAAACAAAAATAAGATAATAAATTTATTTTACAAACAAAAATAAGATAATAAATTTATTTTACAAACAAAAATAAGATAATAAATTTATTTTACAAACAAAAATAAGATAATAAATTTATTTTACAAACAAAAATAAGATAATAAATTTATTTTACAAACAAAAATAAGATAATAAATTTATTTTACAAACAAAAATAAGATAATAAATTTATTTTACAAACAAAAATAAGATAATAAATTTATTTTACAAACAAAAATAAGATAATAAATTTATTTTACAAACAAAAATAAGATAATAAATTTATTTTACAAACAAAAATAAGATAATAAATTTATTTTACAAACAAAAATAAGATAATAAATTTATTTTACAAACAAAAATAAGATAATAAATTTATTTTACAAACAAAAATAAGATAATAAATTTATTTTACAAACAAAAATAAGATAATAAATTTATTTTACAAACAAAAATAAGATAATAAATTTATTTTACAAACAAAAATAAGATAATAAATTTATTTTACAAACAAAAATAAGATAATAAATTTATTTTACAAACAAAAATAAGATAATAAATTTATTTTACAAACAAAAATAAGATAATAAATTTATTTTACAAACAAAAATAAGATAATAAATTTATTTTACAAACAAAAATAAGATAATAGATAAAATAAATAAAATCTATTTTTCAATCACAATTAGCCTTCAAATTAGTGCCATTCAAAATATGTTGGAAATATGAAAATTTGCAGTCTTGTGTGATCCAGAATCCAATTTTTAGTGTATAACTATAAATGGAAGCATTGAAAAAGTGAAGGCTCCTTATAAATGTAATGTAATTTTGTCGTAAATAAAAAAAAATGGAAACAATAATTATTAGATCAGGCCAGCCTAAATAAACATTTGACACAAAAAATGTACAAAAATGACACAGAAATTAAATCGTTAATATAAGATTCATTTCAACAGGCAATGCATTGAATCTTCCTTATATGATGCATAGCGATGAAGATAGATTTTTATTTTAATAAAAAACGTAAGAGTATATAAAAACAGATGGAAACGTAATTTGGTTATAGGGCAAAAGTTTTTAATTTGTCTATTTTTGTGAAAGACAGAACCCTACATTAAGCCTACCATATAGACGAGTGAGTCTTTTTTTTTTTTTTTGTTCAGTAATACAATTGAGTTGAAAAATAGCAACATTAAAAATAAATTCGCCAGTCGCCAAAAATAGTAATGTAACTCAAAGTAACATGGAAAATAAAAATAAAAGTATTAATGACCCAAGGGGAAGAATTGTATAAGAAAAAGATTAAATATTGTTACATTCAAGTTTTATCAAAATAACACAAAAAAATAAATGAAATTTAAGACGGGAATTTCACTATAAGTACTAGTTTTCGCACACCAAACTGGCTGATTTGTGACACCTAGTTTTAGTATATTTTAGTGCAGTTTTTTAGGTGGAAGTTAGAAAAAGAACATGTTTACATTATTTACATACAAAGGACGTTCCAAAAGTAATGCCTCCTATTTTTAATTCCACCCGAATGGATCAGAGGAGATTGCAAATTGCATTGTTATGATTGAACTTATGCATTGAAAGCTTCATCTCTCTGTTGCATATATTGATGGTGTGGAACTCTAAGAAAGTAACGCTGGTCATAAACAAGAAGCAAAGATGTGTCATTAAATTCCTGGCTAAAGTGCAATGAGAGCGGTGATGACTATGTAGAAAAATAAATTCTGGAGCACAAAATGTCACTCGTTTTAATGGTACCACTCTCGTCTTCGTGTCTTTTTAACATTTTTAGTTAAAACAAAATAGGAGACTACTTTTGGAATCATATTTTGGGTGATATCTTGCTTATCACATTTCAGAGAATTTTTTTTCATAATCAGTAACATTCTATGAAATTGTTTCTCATTTGATGGAAAATCTATTAAAATGAATTTTAGTAGGAAAATACCAATTCTTCCCAACAAATGTTTTATTTATTATTAAATTAGTTTTTATGTCACTTCAGACAAGGCATGAAGCCATTTGATGTAATCAGCTAAAAACAAAATGCTACTCTAGAAAAATTAGTCAGTAATAAATTTTATATGGATAAAACAGCAATTTTCTCTCCTTTTTTAGAAATGTCACTCATGTGAGGACTAACGGGTAAAACAAGGGAAACGAGAGTTATAAGGTTGCAGAGTGTAAACCCAAGGTCTACTTATTAATAAAATAACTGTTTTCTTTATTTTTTTAATCAGAAATTGATGAAAACTGATGTTTATAAATCTAAAAGAGGACTTTTATCATTTTTTTTTGTAAAGACTTTTTGTGAACTTGTCTGATTTTATTAACAATTAAAATGCAAACATGTTTACCATGAAACGTATTTGTTGAAAAATACATTATATTCATAAATCTGTTAAATCGGTTAAAAAAAAAATTCAAAGTCAAAATTGATCTATGCAAATTCTGGCATTTTTACAGGATGAGTTGTCAGCAAAAGAGGTTAGAAAGATGTTGTACATAATAAAACCTCAAATTAAATATGACTTTAGGGCAGTGTATGTGTGCCAATAATGGCCCTCCCCATAACAACGATTTTGATTTGACCAATTTTGTTATTTTATGAGAAGCTGAGAAGAGTTGTATGTCTTTGGTCACAATAATAATAGTAATTCCAAACTTCCAAATTTCAGAATGAGTCAGACTCGTGATGGTGGCCATCATAGATGCTGAATAAATTCGTTGCTGTTATTGACCGGTCAGCTCATGAGTACGAAATGGACATTTTTATTTCTTTGGAGCAAAAATGTGATTTCAACCATGAAATTGATTGAAAATGTGTGCCATACCGTGTTTGGAATGATCAATAGTATAAAATGTTCAGTTGAAATCTGTCATTGTGTAAATATAATTTATGTAGAGAAATTATTCTACTGTGGTATAGCTACATTATTCAAGGCACACATGTTTATACTGTTCGTTTCTTTAGTGAGGAAGACATTATTTAATAAAAGTACAACTTGTAAGAAAGGAAAAAAAGCATTATTCAAAGACACCAAATCAATATTGGAATTTAACCTATTAGCACCCATAGTCTCTTTTTTTTTTAATAATGAGAATAATTAACCATATTTCTACAAAATCTGTATTTTTCAGAAATATCCCTAGTTAATCATAAAGATGGAGTGCCTTCCAAATATTACACTTATTGTCTAATGTATATTGGCAGCATTAATGTCCCATTTTTCAGCATACTGTGTGACAATCTAGAGTTGAAGGATACAATCAGTTCCATTTATTATTTAAAATAACCATTTTTTGGTAAGTAATCCTTATAACCAACCCATATTTATATAAATATATATACTTTATATATTATAAATGAATGTTCTATCTTATAAAGTGAAGTAAATCGTTGAAAGTAATTTTGCTCAAATATAATATACTAGCAGAATTACCCGTTGTTGACTGGGTTCAAAAAAGAACCTTCAAAAGATGGACTCTGGTTTATATAACAATATAAATGACTTGCAAATTGTTTCAAACTGATATTTATTTTCTGTATACTTTTTGTATCGTATATTTGCTTTCGTCTTATAGATGTACAGACAGAAAGATACAGACATTGAGCTTTATTTCATCGTTCTATAGATGTACAGACAAACCTGTTCAAATGAACATGAGGGGGCAATAGTGGAAATCTTTGACACAAACGTATGAACACTAATTAGGGTTCCCCATTATAAGTACCCCCCCCAACATGGAGCCCCACCTCCGTTGGTGGAAGTTTGCAATGTAACCCTACTCCCCGCTCCCGTCCCCTGGTAGGTTATCATGGCAAGTTTAATACATCTACATGAAACGGTGTGAGCATGCATAAGGTTAAACTTATAAATGATCCCCCACCGAGGCCCCACTTTATTATACCCATTTCAGACCCTTCATGCCTTTTCTATCATTGTATGTGGTCAGTTTAATATAATAGTAAACCAGATAAGAGCCTATTCATGTATACACACACACAGACGTTTAGCTTTATTATATATAGAAAGATTATTGTAAAGTAAATGACAAAAAAAATTGAGGCATTAATACATTAAAACTAAAACATTTCAAAAATATTTTTCATTAAAAAATTTAAATCTTCAAACTGACAGGAGTTTTTTTTTATGTTTGTATACTTAAGCATGAATATCAAAGGTTTATATATATATATATATATATATATATATATATATATAGGCAGGGTTCAAAATGTTGACTCTTTTCTAGATTAGTGTCTCCTGTAATAAATGTTGGTTATCTTTGGTTTAGGGGGACAGATAAACTATTATAGTATTCTTTGGTCTATAAAATAATATTCTAACTAGAAATAGCTTCTATCCATCAATTTAAATGCTTCAAACTCTCTTTTGAATTTACTATTGCCATAGTATCATAGCAATTATATATATATATATATATATATATATATATTAAAACAAGCAACTTGTGATGCTCTAGAATTTATGGACGCATCTCTGCCGTAATGTTTCACTTTATCAATATCGTCAACAGAGAAATGAAATTTGAAGTTAATGAATGCATGAGTTCAGTCATCCTAACAATGCAACTTACAATCGCCTCTGATCCATTCGGGCAGAGTAAAAAGGAAGGCATTACTTTTGGAACGTTGCTCATATATATATATATATATATATATATATATATATATATATATATATATATATATATATCATGAAAACAACAATATGGTTGTGTTCAAGTCTAAAGTAAATAAGTTCTTGATGAGCCGTTCCATATAAGTTATCAAATTTACCAAATTTTCATTACTAATGATTACTATATTGTCCAATTTCTACTGTACACTCTTTAACCCTTATCCTTGAGTGGCCTCTGGGCCTTGATAATGTGGTGATGCCTATGTAAAAAAAATAAAAAATAAAAATGTCCGCCATAATGTTTTCGTTGTTTTAGAAATTGTAATCTGCTTGAAACCTGTAAAATATCAAATCCAAAATAATTTCTCGTTAGAATTAAAATTTATTGGCTAAATTCTAGTATTATGATTTATTTGTGCTTATAAACCAAAGATAAACAATATATCTTTGAGCGAATTATTCTTTCATGTTAATTCAATCAGATTAAACTATTAGTATGCAATCTGCTTCAGCAAAGTTTTTCGTTTAGTTGCCGATTGTTCATACAAAAACGTTCGTATCAATTAGATTATTTAGACTACTGTTCTCATTTTGAGCGTTATTTTCACGTTTTAGCTGATGTAAGCTTCGACCTTCTTCAAGTGTATCTTGTCAAACTCGGGAATCTGTACAAAATTTCGAACAGAACTCTTTATTTAATCCACGGGGTTAATATGCTTTCGTTGAGTCAGATGTGACCAGGTAGAAGTCTAAAAGTAATTTGCATACATATTTAACTCATAACTATTCAACTTTTTCAGTAAAAACAATGGATGCCTCGTGTATATCTATAATATAAAGCTCTGTGTGTGGTCACGAATAGGCTCCTATATGGTTGACTATTTTAAAAAACTGATTACATATAATGATAGAAGATGTATCGAGACACAGGAATGGGTATGTTTGATCTGGCAGAACGGTGGTTCATTAAAATTGTGGGGTCTGCGTTCGCGCCTGGTCTGCAAAGTATGGAAATAAAAAATTTAAAAAACAACGTCTACAAGTGTTTTTGATATAGATGTACATAATAATAATTTGATAAGTATGTTTTAGCTTAAATAGGGATGGTATAATAAAATTGTGGGGTCTGCGTTCGTGCCTGGCCTCCATAGAATGGAAATAGGCACAAACTTTAATAAAGACTTTTCATATCTATCTGTATACGTTGATAATTATGTTTCAGTTTGAAGAAATATGCTATAATAAAAAAAATATGGTATATAAAAAAATGGAAATATGTCACAAAGTTTAACAAGGTTTTTTAATATAGATCCACAGAATATTGTGATAAGTGTTTCAGTGTGAACAGGTATGCTATAATAAATTATTGGGTTTATCTATTTTATTTTTACTTTCATCATATTTTGCTTTGGTTTTGATACCCCCAAATTCGAAGCTATCTCTTTACAACCCTTCCTTTTCATAACCTATCATACTTTCATAAATCAGAGTCCATTTTCTGTAGGCCGTTTTGAACCCAGTCAACGATGGGTACTTTTGCTAGTATATATATATATATATATATATATATATATATATATATATATGATGGCATCATCCTTACAAGTATAAAATTCCTATTTGTGAGACGTCAGCTTGGGTTATAGCTTGTTGGATGACCACGTCCCTAGTTCGGTATGAGGTAGGTTCATTACACTGTCGGATCCATGCCGCAGGTTGCTTGATCTGTGTAAATTAATAGGCATTCTTGTGTGTGTGGCATGTTTGCTCAGTTGGTAGAGTGCTGGCCTAACATGCAAGAGGCTCGGGTTTCAAATCCCAAGTTCAGATGTGTCTAACTGATGAGCCCAAATAAGGGCGAAACTCGAGTCTTGGACTTCCGGTTTGTTTGCTTTTTGGGCTCTTGTGAGCTGCGATGTTGTCTGGCTGTGGAAATAATTATATATATATATATATATATATATATATATATTTACTTATATATATATATATTTAGTAATATGATTGATAATTTAAAATTCAAATTAGAATTAAAAATTAAAAATCTGCTTCATAAGAAGGAACAACAACAAAGTCAATAATTTGTACGATCGTTTCGGAAACGATGTTTTTATTGTGATAGACATTAAGTCACGGACAATAATTTTGACATATAGTTTTTTTTAAACAAAGTCTCCTTATCAGCAAAAGTATTGGGTGGGGTTTTTTTATATGTAAAAGACGCCATAAATAAACCTAGCAATTTTTAAGTAAGGCAGATGTATCTGGAAAAAATTAAAATAAAAAAGAAAATATTTACTTGATAAGAAAAGTAATATTTTTATGAAATCAACAGTAGGTTCTCTACAGTGTCATGTTGACTAGGATGTATTGCGAACTAAGTCGATTTGATTGAAAAATGAGAAATTTCACCAATTTCGATGCCAATAAAAATATTGGATTGTGAAACATTTGTTAATCATCATTTAATC